>NW_026854314.1:0-57601 GCF_026571515.1 Ruditapes philippinarum
TGCTGTTTGATGCTACATACAAAATAGCTTAGCTCTAGGCTTTGTTGTTAAACACATTAAGTCTTAAATGTGTTTTCCTATTTAAGTCCGTAAAAATCAAGTCTGTAAATCATGTGCTCTACACATCGTCTTATTATAAGGAATATGCCTGTCAAAAAGTTTTAATTTCTATCGGTTCAAAAGATACAGAGTGGACAAAAAATGTAAAACAAAAAATGGAAGTTAAACCATCTCATAATTTCATTATCTGCCCTTGAATAAAAATCTCTTTGCTAGTTTTAGGTAATTTCAAGGGCAAGTAACTTGCAATCAAACTAAGCTGATCCTTATTACATGTATGTAGCTGACCTCCTATTGGGTCATTGTGCAAGTGTTAAAGGAGAATGGTATAGAAACTTTGTATATTCTTACCAACAGCTATGTAATTTTCCCTAAAAAGAAAACACTTCATAATAATAATTTCAGAGAATTCGAGGCTATGTAATATTTATTTTGCTAAGAATAAAAAGTTACACGTAACCCAAGACTACTTTAAGTATTTTGTGTTCTGAGTCAAAAGTGACCAGTTCTTGAAAAAAAATGTTCCTGGATACTAGGCTAGTAAATTGCTGAAAATGTCAGAAATATTAGTCACCTTTACAGAAATGTATGACTATAAGCCCTAGTCCAAGTAAAACGTCCGTGAGAACTCGGCGCGCGCTGCCCATATTTCGTTGTCACCAATTTATTAGGATATTACTTATTCAACCAGAAACATTTGAGAAATTCTTGAAAAGGACTACCTAATGATCATGGTGAGATGTAAACCCATGCTTTATTTTTGCAAGCATTCAAAATGAAAGTAGAAAAAATAGTAGTGACGTAGCATCACATGTCTGTCAAACCAAACCACACACCACCTACTGCAGAAGTCATTTGCTTTTATACTGTATGAATTGTTAATGTGAACTATTATTATACTTTGGAACACAATTCTTGGTAAAGTAAATTGACTAATAAGAGTTTTGTCTGTTGCATTCTTACCTTATTTCCATTTAACGATTCCCGGATGCTGGCAGGCAGTATACATCTTAAATCCTTCCATCAAGAAAAGAGGTCCTGAAAAATACACAAAAAACGACTTTTGATTTAATAAATACATACAGATGTAATAAATACACTTTGAATAAGACCAAACGAACTAAAACATTGTAAAACATCAGTACTAAGACCAATGGCTTCTAATTTCATTATAAGGACTGAGTGGTCCACTGTATCAAATGCTTTTTGAAGATCCATTAAAATCATGCCTACAAGATTACCTTTATCCATATGTAGCCTTACTTGCTTTTAATGTGGATTCAAATAGAACAACCTGAAAAACCTCTTCCCCCTTGAAGTTGTCTGTAAACAGTCCATATTGTTACCATATACGTATAAAAGTTTGACCATATGAACAATTTTTGACGCAGAATTTAACTTTGTGATCAGTTAACATATATTATAACAGTGTGCCTTTTTTAGTCATAATTTAGTAGAGTATCACATTTGTAATTTTCCTTACGGAAGGTGAGTGACTTGGCCATGATGTTCTTCTTGTATTTTTACTACTCATTAAATATTGAAAATAATTTAAACATTACTATCCGAACTTCAATTAACCGAACTTATAAAAATAATTGTTGATTAGACCAATATTATATACAATTTCTTTTAAAAAAGCCATTGAAATGGTGAAAATAATTGTTTCATATAAAACAGTGGTTAAGAGTGTAGTTATAAACAATTACACAATATACACGTATAATCAATAATATACTTTACATGATAAATCTGCATAATATTACATCTGAAATATAAAGATTGTAATATGTTTAGAGTTAACCATTGTGATTCCAAAATAATTCCAATTCCAAAAATAAACATTTTATTTATTTTTACCTACAGTTTTACATGAATATACTACCTACAATTTTACATGAATATACAAGGTGGGCAAAAACGCACTCTGTTTAGACATGTTACATGTTCAAGTTGTAGTAACTTAGTCAGTGGAAAATACAAGCTTGCAGGAAAGCAGATTTAAAAACTAGTCGATTTTATTTTTTTCCTGGTTTTAAACATAGAATACGATAAGATGGTTAAAGTGAACTAAGTTAGATGTGAATTTGATAAAGATACGTATTCATTTGTACATCAGAAGTTGAATTCATATATTAAGGTATAAAAGGTGAGCAACAAATTATTTAATACTTTCAAGAGAGGCGATTCAAAGATTTCGATGTAATAAGGTTTTAAATGATTTTTTTTTGAAAGTGACCTGCAAGTACATAATATAGATATAAATATGTAGTAGCGTATAAGGTCAGTAAATATTCGTATCTAAAAGTGGAGTGACATAATACTGCTGAAGCAAAAGCTTTTGATTATGCCTTTGGCCAAAGAATTCAAAATACCAAATGCCATTAAACGTATAGATACCAAAATACGGCTTTTAAATCTTCTATAGGTAAAATTGTATTATCCGAATGGAAATCGAATAGGGCAAAGCTGTATTTAACAAGCATTATGATATGTATCATTGTCTTGACGAATCACCACCTCTTTCGCTTCTTAACGACATGATCAAGTAATTATATTTAGAAGTTGTAATGACACAGTCTTAGTTAAACATTCTTATCTTTGAAAAGAAGCTGATTGGCCATTTTGTATAGCTTACTATGAGTTCTTCACTGTGAAACATTTTTGTCTTGAATGTCATGATCTTGCACATGTTTGTTATAGATATTATCGGGTAAAGGTAAATTCACTATCAGAACTTTGCACTTAGTTTCAACATCTAACATTGATCGATTACTTAACAAAAACAAACTGTATTTTAAGATTTAAAAGTAGAGTGGAATCCTTAAAGAACGCCTAAACGACAAAATTGAGAATGTTGCAGGCTCGGTTTAATAAAAGGAAAGAGTGCTATATTTGTTTATCATTATAATAGGAAAGCAAATTAAATTTCATATAATTATTGTCGTCAATAATACACCATCCTTTTTTAAATTGCTTAGGTATATATGGAATTCTTGCATGATGAAAACGGTGCTCAAAAATCGAAAGTAGCACTTTGGGCTACTTGTGAATATATTGATTCAGTTATGTATCTGTAAAAAATGTTTTTAGCTTCTATTTTTCTAAACTGTCAAATTGTTTTGGTAGCGGTTCCTTTGTTTCTATAATTTCAGTTCCTTGAATAATTGAATTAGCCACTGAATAGTGAATGTTTTCCGTGAAACAGAATATAATGATATGCGAAAAAAATGTGATAACAGGAATATAATGTAATACATTATTCAATAACAACCTATAAAGTTCATACATGCCAACATGCAAAAAAATATCTGAATTTGATGAATTTGCATGTCTTGGTAATCATACATGCCTACATACATACAATTATGGAGCTACCAAGATATCGAAGCTTGATAGCTTTTGTATTGATACGGGCAGGTGTATCTATCAACACCTCATACGTTTTTACGTTCAGCCCTATCACACTGGCATAAGTAACGGCCAACCAATAAATGGTCAGCGACGGGTAAAGAAATGGTGTCAAGATATCAACATCGACTACAAGACATTGCAAACTCGTGTCGGACACTAGCAAGGAACGTAAACAATCATTTGGGCCGCGTCATGACAAAACCAACATAATGGGTTTGCGACCATCATGGATCCAGACCAGCCTGCGCATCCGCGCATTATCTTACGTTATAGTCACATATAAGCAAAAGATGGTTTTAATGCAATTTCATTTCACAATTATTTACAACTGATCTGAATGTTGTTTTTCCTTTATCTTAAATTTAATTTTCTAGAAAGAACTAACACACTAATACACTATCACTGCACCCATTTGCTACTCAGTTGTAATTTTGCAGCGCGCAATTATACATTGATAATTTATAGATGCGTGACACAGTTCAAATTCAGTGCACAATTTATTACAGACATCTTGAACTGTCTTGAAATAAAACAACATAACCAGGGTTTTTTGCCCCTGACAACATCTGAGAAAATAGTCCCAAAAATAAATCCCCCCTCTTACATATTCATTTGTCATATTTTTTAACAAATTATTACGTATTTGACAAATATATCAAAGTTTTCCCTTGGTAAAATTAAACAAAAGTATTTATTTGGATAAATAATGCTAAAAATAATTACAAAATCTGGTACATGATATTTTCAATGTCTTATTAAAACCAAAATAGCATGGTAAAAATATTTAATATTTAACTAGATCAAGTGTTTGAAATTGCTTTGGTTAGGGTTAATATTTGTATACATACGAGTATTTCAAACACATTGAGTAGAAACAATCATTTCTGTTTGCTGAATGCTATTGTTTGGTTCTTGACAAATATCAATAGGGAATTTTTTTTATAAGTTTCATAAGAATGATAATGTAGATTAGAGTTTTTTCGTTTCTGACAAAGAGTCCTTGTAATATACAAAGTTTAGTTCAGAAAACTGTCCATAACTCTTGAGCCGTACGGTTAAGTTTATTTAACTTTGCATAAATCAGTTGTTTAAAGAACCTCCACTGATGTCCAAATCCAAATAAAAAAACCCATAATATTGACCAGCTTGGGCACTAAAAATCAAATGATTTGAAAAAAAGATAAATAAGAAATAAACTCACAAATAAATTAAGAATCGTATTTTTGTGCTATTGTTAAGTGAAAAGCGTAGCAACACTTTTCAATTTTGGGTTGTTTTTTTTCAAGTTAGAATAAATATTCTGGAAAACGGAGTAAGCGGATGATCTGAAATTTTGTACACATTTTTTGGGTTAAAACCTACATCAAATGGAACATTTATCTTGAAAAATTATTTTAAGTCCCTTCATGTCAAGGGAGATAATCCGTGTAGTCCCTTTTAGATATAATATAGAGGATATTTGTTAAGTTCAGTGTAAGATCGGAATATATTTCACCGAGTGGGCACCAAAAGGTATATTTCACAAGTGGCGCAGCCACGAGTGAAATATGTGAACTTTTGGTGTTCACGAGGTGAAATATATTTCGATCTTACACTAAACTAAACAAATTTTCTTTTTATTATATGCAAACAAACGTTAAAAAGGACATTTTACCTAAAAGGCCTAATACTAAATGAATAGCGCGCCAAATAATTATACAACGTGACGTCATTTACGACGTCATTTTATTAAGTTGGTTTCCAGTTCTGTGAACGCTGGTATTTCACTGAAACAACGTAAGGGGCTTAAATTCAAAACAATGAAATTATCAAATTGATAATTTCACTGTTTCAAACAGTGAAATTACCAGTTTTAATTCACTGATATATTTCTATAAACCATCGAAAAGCATGTAATAAAATGTCTTAAATGTATCCTGTCATTTCTTCAGTTCATTAAAGTACTAATAAATAAGGCCATAACTGAATGTACCATATGTCAAGTTGAATAATAATTAATAGTAAGATATCATTTTCCCCCTAATGTATATTAATATATTATCAATTTTGCTTATTAGTATTCAGTCAAGTCATAAATTTGTCAGTGACGATTTCCTTACATTATACAAAGGTATTTTGTCAAAATAAAACTTGAATATTTAAGATATTTTAAACACATTTCATTTTTCTGATTATTGAATTGAAAATAAGTGATAAATAAGCCGGTGAATGAAAATAAGTCTTTATTGCTACTAATGTAATTCGTTAGAAATTATTATATTTTTGTCGAGTCAATAAAATCGGGGTTGACTTTTTATTACTTTTATCAGTGTTAATAAATGATATTAATTGCTGAATTGCGATAGGGATATTGCCTGATAAATATTGTTAACTATAGATGAAATCGTAATATAATTCGCTTCTACTTAAATCTGATGAAATTATGTTGTTAAAGATACATTCCTTTTGAAAAATTTGGAAATATATCTACACATTCGTTATAAAATATCTCTCTAATGAATATTTTCACGTTTAGATGTTTTTTATCATTATTAAACACTTAAGAAATAGTGATGTTTTCAATTAAATAAAACTAATTAAAAGCCTTATTGGAGATATTTACAATTCTACCAGAGCAATATAAGAGATAAATTTAGTTACATTCAAATAAAAAAAATATCAATCGATTTAATTATTGTACTCAAAACTATAACACTACTAAGATAATTTTACATGATTGAGTCGCGCTATGACAAAACCAACATAATGGGTTTGCGACCAGCGGATGCGCAGGCTGATCTGGATCCATGCTGGTCGCAAACCCATTATGATGGTTTTGTCATGGCGCGGTTCAATTATTTATAAGAAACACGAGGAGCAGATTTACGAGGAAAGCACCAATTTACATTAATGTTGTTCCATTTACGTATCACAATATTGTAAATTTCAGATGATGAACTATGCAATAATCTTTTAAAGAAGACTCAATATTGTTATATATGAAATGTATCAAATGTCGTTGTCGGTTTATAAACCTTGATAGTCAACCAGTAACATTAATTGACACAAAGGTATCTCTGAAAGTCTGTCAAATGTTAAATATGAAGTTTTATTAGAAGGGTATGTGATACTGTGTTTAAAATTCATATAAACGCTGCACTTTAAACAGTAAATGAATATCTGTAACATTTTAAAGAAGAATTCAAAATGAAATGTGCTTTTATATCATTACTCTTTATTTGGCTTTATTCAATACCCACTAGCGGGAACGAAATCTTTGTCTCTGACATAATAGAGGAATTGACAGAAGAATGGATAAAAACTTATATTATCTCATTATCGTCCCTATGTTCGAGTCTTCTTTTTTCATCTGGTGTCGGAATTCTTCAAGGAAATATAACTGTTGAGCCAATTTTTCAACGGAATGAGTCGTTTTGTTGCTTGATGATTAATTGCTTTGACGTGAGTTTCCGTACAAACAATTGCTCGGACCGTCTACAAAATCTTCAATTTACATCAGCCAGACAATATTTGGAGTATACAATATGTATGAACCCCTATAAATACCGGGATGAAAAGTACGCAACAATAAACCCTGATATACAAGATTCTAAATTGTTTGGACATTTAACAGTTGCTAGTTGTCCGGAAAATGCGAGTATTCACGAACATTTACTTTGTGAAAATATGACAAACGAAGAGTTACAGCCCGTGACAGATACAATACCGGTTACAGCAAATGATGTCCATTTTGCTAATAGATTCTGTGCGGCATGTCATGGTTTTAAAAGTAACTTTGTATTTTGGGATCTACAAATACAGTAAGTGTATCCCTTTATTGAATAAGATTTATTCTGATATTGAAATGTTTTTGTCAATAATTGATTCTCTTCAACAATGACTTTACAGCACGTATCAAAATAAGTCAAAATATATTTTAATTCCAATAAAGACATGACGAGACTTAAAACCATGAAAATTTGTACTACAGTGTTAAAACATTAATGTATATAATGAATGAATAAAGCAATGTTTTTTCTTAACTTAAACGGTCCGAACATTTTAAGTAGAAATTTGAATTCGGTTTATGTAATTTATTTATATTTACCTCATAATATTTCCGTTTAAAACAAGTTGAGATTAAAAGTGCATTTATTTCATTACACTATCATAGGGACAAAAATGTCTAAAACGTCATGTGTTGCATCTAAACATAATAAATCAAAAATGAAATATGAAGTCATGAAAATATTCTTTTTTGCTCAATGCTGTTTAATATATTTTTTATCGATCTGTGTGAATCGAAAATGATTTTAATTTGTCATTCGCTGTTTTTTACATGAATGCATTATTCATCATCTATTGTTGTTGTTGTCGAACTAATACTATAAATGTCATATGGCATCATACCAGCTTGACTGATGGGGGGAAGATAACAGGTGCTCCTCCGTGTATTATTTTAGGCACAAGCGAAAACCTGATTAGTATTGCTTCAGCATATGAAAAATTAAAAGCGCGTGGCCGGAAGCAAGAATCGTGCATTACTCTACAATACACATTCAAAATTAAAATCATTTTTACTACCTATTTAATGTGTGCAATTGAAATTTTTATTTTAATTTTGAAAAGGATTTACACTAGTTATAATCCTCAATTGACAATACCAATTTTATTATATTAACTTACACTTTTTTCCTTATCTTTTCAGTTGTACCAATTCATCAAAGGAACTTGTTCTTACACGAAACAGTTTAATTACAGTTATAAAGGAAAGAATCGACTGTTTCCTAATACGTGTACCTCCTGTCCAGGCTTCAAAGATACCAATGTGCCAGTTACTTATAATAAGGTCGTGCAATGTAACCGGAAGCTGGACAAATTACAACAAGAAAATACAAGATCTGTGCTTAGACCTTTATATTGAAAACGAATATATCGATAGAACGGGCGGTAATGAAGTAAAGTAAGGCCTAAGTAGAGTTTGCAGTATTTGTCTCATTTAAGATATTTTAGTTTATATACAAAAAGATATCATATTTAGGCTTACAGTATGTTGTATTAAAATTTAGGCTGAACATCTTTTTGTCTTTGCACTTATCTGTATTTCAGCCTGATTATATATGTGCAGAATTAAATGAACATTTAGCAAACCTTGATAAATCAAAAACTTGATTTATATTAAAATGAATTATGTTTTATGTGCATTTCTGTAGATGGCTAACATCGGAGCATTCGATACAATTTATTTGTCCTTCAATTTTATGTGCTTTATTAAATATTTATACGCTAAAATGAATGGCAAAAAATCAATTACACATTTTAGATTTTTATTGTAATATATTTATGAATTTTGTGTTCCAGGTACAAGAATGTATTTTGTGCAATATGTAATGGCATTTCGGGAATAGGAATTGACGACTGCATTTTCCCTCAAGAACCCCCTACTTTTCCAATAGATTTTAGCCAACTTATATTTTTCAATACAGAAAAGTCACTGGATACCGTTGAAGATACCGTTTGCCCACTTCGACACAAATTCATACCTATTGCTGTAAGTAATAATTATACTGTGAAAAAAATATCTACTATTTACCCAAATGCACGTTCTGTTTACTATTTGTCAACTTATTCTCTTTCCGCTGCGTTGCTTCTACGTTTTCTGTTTTTATTTAACACCACATATATTGTCATTATTATTCGATATATAAAATAACAAGACATCTGAATTCTGTATCAATGAGCTTTGTGACAGTGTTATTATGCGGGCTGCGTTAAGTACTTTCTTGTTTTTCCCTTTCATATTTTGTTCTTTGTTTTTGTTCTTTGTTGTTGTTTCTTTATTACACAACATGAAATTAAAGCAAAGACCGTTTAGAGACAAATATTCTTGCTTGAAAACGTGAAATAATATTAACTATCAGTTAAAATCTGTTTAATTCTATGTGCTGGCGTGCGTGCGTGTGGGTGAGATAACTGTCTTTATATCTTTTTGTTTATCCTTTTAATAAGTGGCAAGTAGCATTACTATTTGCAAATGGCAACTGGCATGGGAATGGCCGAGATTCCATTATTAACAACTTTTATTTTACCATCATTGTTCCCAATGGCACATTTTAAAATACGCATTATGATATGTAGTAAACAAGATTGCTACATTTATTTAATTATGATTTAAAAACACAAATAATATTTTTTTCATTACTTGCAGTTAATAGTGCTTCGTAATATTGAACAGCTTCATCCATTTCACTGCACAGTCACAATATCTGGGAATTGTGGCCGTGTAAGCTGCAGTGTTTCAAAAGATTAGCTCACTCTTTAAGTTGCAAGGACATAGCTAGCACATAACATCTTATCTACACTGTACATAGTTTCACTACAGTGCCCGTAAACAGAAATCGTAATTACAAAATAAACTTCGTGTTTTCGAAGTAATATTTCGTAGAAAACAAAATAATATTACGTAAAAACAAAATAATATTTAATAAAAATGTAAAAAAAAAATATTTTGTACAAACGAAATAATATTTCGTAAACACGACATAATATTAAGTACATTAACGAAATAGCATTGTGTAACAAGGGCTGTCATTACATCAATTCGCTCGACCATTCTTAGTGCTTGATTGTAAACTAAGAGCCTTGATAATAAAGGCATTTACAAAAAGGAAGATTTCAATACAAATACTTGACATGATCATGAGTCTTGCAAAAGAATTGTCATTGTCTTGAAAGTGTCAAAGTATCTGTCTGAGTTATGAAGCCTGTAAAGTGATATTTCATTAGAATAAAGAAGACAAGATTTAAGTTTCAAGTGAATAAAGACTGATATTGTATGCAAAGGTTTGACCAACATTTTGTAAATTCAAAAAATGCCGTAATCCAGTCAAAATCTATACAAAGAGTTATGAGCCTTGGATAGTGACATTTTGCTATGGTCATTAGGATATGGATTATGATTCAAACAATACATTCAGTAGTTTTTAAAATTGATGTTGCATGCAAATCTTTAACGAAGATTTTTCTAAATCCATAAAGGGCCATAATTCAGTCAATCTATGCTAGAGTTATTAACCATTTATAGTGAATCGAATTTGAATTCTGATCCCGCAGACAGATATGATGATTCAGTAAGTTTAAGTCAATAACTTAAGTTGTTTTAAAGATTTATCTTGCAGGTAAATAAAACTTTGACCAACATTTTCTTAAGTCAAGAAGGGCTAGGATTCAGTCAAAATCCATGCTAGAGTTCTTGGCCTTGGATAGGGACCTAAAACTATGACACCAAAGAGATGAAAATGTATAACTGAATACCATCAGTAGTTTTAAATGCAAAACTTTAAAGACAAAAATTTTAGTTAAAAAAGGACTATAATTCTGTTAAATGTTCATTTTCAAGTAAGGGACCTTGAATAGTGACTGTTTATTATGCTATGAAGTTAGAATGTGTATATAGATTTTAGATACCGAGACATGCATGCAAACACTTATCCGTCACCGACGCCGGGATGAGTATAACAGCTCTCAATATTCTTTGAATAGTCGAGCTTAAAACGAATTGACATTTGGAAAAACCAAATGGTATTTCCTAAATACTATAAGCTACCAAGCTTACGAGACGATTGTGAAATTACATTTGTAAAACGAAAAGAAAATCAATAAGAAACACAACATAAGAGATGTTTTCTCTTTTATATTGATTAGATCTTCTACTTTTGCATATAACAGCATCTGTGTCAAATTCATCATATTGACATCTTAAAATATTAACTTTCTTTTATTATACTTTTATGACATACATAAATTTAAAATACTTTCACTCATTTCACATCAATGCATAATTCTATCAAATAACTCACATAATATAATAGATTGTCCATATTGCATGTTTTATCTTATACAATGTACTTAACTTGTGCTTAGTAAAATTTTCAATCTTCCATGTATATTTTTTGTCTATTTTACTGTTGAAAAATAATAGATCTCATAACATAAATTAGGAAATTTATTACATCAGTCCTAAAACTGTTATTTAAAAGCTGAAAAGAATAGGTAAGACATTTAAATTTAATTGTTTCCTATTTTATTCTGCATTACGTAAACATAATGACATTCCCAGAATAGATATTCCTGATTCTAAGACTGCATGTTACAGAAGTCAAACAAGTTTGTACTCGATAATTTCATTTTAATAGATATTTATTTTCAAGAATTAGTCGCGTGAGATATTGAAAAAAAAATCTTATTTTGGTATCAATTGTAGCTTAAGTAATGTGGCTATATACTAAGTTCCATTTTATATCATTATTTTCCAGAACATTTTCCCATTTATTTTCTGATCTTTTTTTATTTGGTTTAACCCTCAATTGCTTCATATATAGTAATTCATTTGGTGTTTTACTTTCTCTGATCTCATTAACTAAGGTCTTTACTGGAGTATACACTATATTTTCATCTATAAGATCTATATTTTCATCTTTAAGATTTTGTTTGTAAAACATTTCTTATACTCATATGTAATACCTTTGTCATACTTTTTTATTTTTCAATAAAAGACTGCCATTTTATGCTAGAACTCTTCCAAATTACTTCTTTTCCGGTTGTTAACATTGTTGACATTTAATTTGTCTTTTTTGATACTATACCATGCAATAAGAATGTCTTTAAGAAAATTATTGTGTTTACAAATATTTTTTATATTTTGATTATTTATTTCACTTTCAAATATTAAGTTTATATATATTGTTCCAGCGTTTTATTGTAAAATGTATTCCGAAGCATTGCAATAGTTTCAAATAAAATCTGATATTTTCTCTAATGTACCTGTTTATTTAAAAACCCAGTTTGTGCGTTACTTTTTATAAAGTTTATAACTTCCTTTTTTTTACACATATTTGCAACAGCTTTTGTTGCAATTTTATAATTCACATTTAACCTACTTAAAGGACGCCAATTTTATAACAATAATGTATCTTTTCCTTCCTTTTTGTTTGATGAAATTATTCCTTCTTCTAGTGCTGGTAAGTGTTATGTCAAATATGAATGATTTAATGATTTTACAAAATGCGTTGTGAATGTATTCCAAAAGATTTTATAAAATTCACTAGTTATATACCGTCTGATCCGGGACTATTTTGTTTTTCATTTCGCTTAAGGCCATATCATGCTCAGCAAGAAGTGCCTCATTTTTTTCAACTTTTTGTTTTTATGTTGGTTTAAGAAGTTATATTTTGACTTTTTGAGTAAAATGTTTCATAGTATGATCTTTTTGCCTTGCGAATCTCGATTCTCGATTCGGTCATTAATTTCTTTGTATTTAATTTTTTTGTCTTCAGCTTTAAGTTTAAATACGATTTTTTTTTCTCTCTGCATATTTGTTTTCTAGAAATAAGAAGAATTTACTGCTTTTTTCTCATTTCCTTTACTGTCTAATGCTTTGCTTCTTATCCAAATTCCATTTATCTTTAAATCGTTAATTTGCTCTTATTCTTGTTTTTATGTCATAAGTATTTTTCTATAATTAAAATTAAAAAAAAATTATAACTGTTACAAAGGAGGACCAGCTGCACACTGTTAATAGTTCAAAACTTTACTATGTTTCTATGTAAGCAAACCTGTATGCTTATGCAAACAAATGTAATCTAATTTAATGTTGACATCAGGTATTGAATGTAGATAGAATTATTGTTTCATTTAGGGACAATTAATTTCGTAGGTAACTTACTGACAAAATAAACTTTATATGATGTTTCTTTACAAAATGTTCCCAAGCGTCTTGGTTGCAAAGGTAGTTTGAATTTTGCAACTGGCTGCCATCGTATGTGTATATTCTATGCTTAATAGGGGTCTATCCGCCCTTTCATGCACTGAGAGTACTTACGCTGGACATGTCACCATTCATTTTCTTAATGGTTATGATATGCCAAAAAGTGACCTAAAATCTGATTCAGTAATTCATTGAATAATACTTTATATGTATGCAAATCGATTTTTTTTGTGATGTTCACTGGATGCCAATAATACTATTGTATGCATCATGGATAAAAATAAAGTGTTGCTGCCAAAACAAATGACCATACATGTAAGACAAGTATGACTCACTGATAAGGTTATACAACTAGGATTGGTACCTGACACATGTATTGCCATATATATGACTGCTATTTTATGATGATGGTGAGGTCTATGCTTGATAAGTCCATCCGCCCCTTTTCAGGCTCAAAAGCAGCTTTCTTTGCCGAGTACAAACCATGTCACATGTCATGCCCTTAATGAATATTAATTTTGAAAACCTCCTTGTAATTTCCACTGAGTATTAGCCAAAGATATGAGTTTTGAGGCATAAACATAGGTCACTGTACGGCGGCCAATGAGAACCTGAATGTACAGTTACCTGAGACAATATGAAACAAAGGCAGCCCTGAAAAGGGCTTTTATGCTAGGAATTTAGTAAAGTGATATAGATTCTAATTTCTACCTATTTGTGCACCCATCTTGGGTTTCAACCGTTCTTATATAGCTGTTTGCAAATATTGCGCTAGCCAAAAAAAACTTGCGAACATAAAAATTTGGTTTTCATGGAAATATAGAACATTCAATCAACATCAGTGTAATAAAATGTTTGTTAAACATGAATAGAGATTCATAGATAATAATTATCGTTTATTCATTAAAACATCAAAACAGACTTTATTTATAGAAATAACAGTGCTAACATTTGCCAACTTTTTTACACACAAGTGTCCAAAAATAGTTCACCGAAGATATGTTATTATTTTTTTAATGAAATTTTATATCAAAATTACGTAATAAAATCATAAATAATACATGGTTGATGTCAGGATGGAGAAGGTTTATCCAGTGAGTGAGAAAGTGTATCTTAGCGAGCTTTAGCGAGCCAAGATTCACTTTCGCAGCGAACCGGATCCCGACATAAACGATATATTTGATTTATCCTGCTTTTAATCGTGTTTAAGATTATTTAAATGGTTTCATTCCTACTTTTCCCTGGTAAAATAGCATCTATATGTAGTTTTGTTTTGCTGCTAACCATGTGACGTCATCATATGACATAATGACTGGAGATAGATAAGTTTATCCGGCAGGGCTTTATCCAGCTGATGAAATAGACATAGCAGGTTAAAAAAGTTCCTAGGATATCAGTTTAAGGGCATCGTATTTTACCCAAGTATAAATGGGTGGTATAATTTCGCAGTGCAGCTTGATATTAGCAGCGTTAAAAGTATATAACTCTTTACGTTTGCCGTTTACAAAATATTTTTAAGATTAAAAAAAAAATACTACATAATATGCATGAAAGAAATATGTTTGTACATTTTATTAAGAGCAAATAGCGTTTACATGTTGTTAAATAGTTTTAACCATACTTAAAATAGCAGCATATTATATGTTCCATAACATTTTATTCTGTTTATTCTTGTGTGTTAAATAAAAGTGAATTGAAAAATTAACATTGTATGGAAGACTTTCATCGCTTGTGATTTTTATAAAGACCGCTTTTGAAAAATTACAAATATATTTCTATTGAGTTATCATTTATCAGTCTATTATTAAATTATTTGTATTTTGATTTTAGAACATGTGTATGATGACGTACTGTTCAACTCCGATGTTACCGGAAATTGTACACAATACATGCTCGTCTCCATCACCCGTTTATTCTTACACAACAATACGTTTGGAGTATGCATACAAGTTACGTCTGGACACCGCCATGACACTGTCGTCAAGACATGGACTTGAGACAGCAATTTCTGAGGCTTTTTATGAATTTAACTACGAACCATATTCGCTGACGTTTGCTTATGAGCTTGCTAATGTCATTCAAAAATGCACCAATGATGTCGATGGACATTTCGACGTTCTATATTGTCATTTCAAAGTGATAACTGAGGGAATTACACACCAGGATGTTTTACAATTAAGGAATCGTTTGCCGTCTGATAGATTTATATCTATTAATGGAACAGCCGTCAAGGTTCAGTTTTTACCATATAGAACTGATCCAAGTTTTACAGCATACGGCAAAGGTCGTCATTCTATTGAAAAAATACAATGTGTTCACAATCCGTACAGTAATACCACGCTTATAATGTTTCCGTCAGACCGATATCAGACATATAAAGCTGATAGAATATACAGTATTACTTATATGGAATGCCCACACAGTTTAATTCCTCTTCAACTATTTCACATTGAAAGATATGAGCATGGACTTCGTTTCCTGAAAACAGACGCCTTTGTCTCGTTCAACGATTTTAAAACATCCAATTCTACACATATCTTTGTTTGTCAAAAGACATTGCTTGCAATGCAAATAGTTTCACTGGCAGGAAAGAATACATTACATGGTTACGGTGTGTTGATTGTTCTGTTCCTTAACGTAAAACTATATAACTTATATTTCTAAAACGTGTTTATTGATGATTGTTAGCATCCACCAAAAGTGATAAACGTTTATATAGATATTATACTCTTTATGGAAAATATTTTGTTATCCTTGACTTGTTAAGATGATGATCATAAACAGTTTTACGATATAGTTTATTGGAATTATAAACTTCTCAAAATTATGATCAATGCTAGATCTGCAAATGCAACATTAAATTAATTAAAGAAATACTAGTAAAATGAAACACAGAATTTACAATTCTATCATGATAACCTTTGACCTCAAAGTGTGACCTTGACCTTGGAGGTAGGGGTGCAGGTGTTGTGCATGAAATATCGTCTTATTAATATTACTATTTGTGGCAAGTATTTTTAAAAATAAATCCCTTAAACTATGTAAAAGTTATATATCAGACACAACATATACCCAATAACAGACTATGTCAATCTTTGACCTCTAAGTGTGACCTTGGAGGTAGGGACTTATGTTTTGCGCCTGGCATATTATCTTCTTATTGTGATTATTTGTGCAAAGTATTTTAAAAATCCCAGGTTATGGACTGGACACAAAATATACCCTATAACAGACTATGTTTAACTCTTTGACGTCTACATGTGACCTTGACCTTTGAGGTAGAGACACATGTGTTACGCATTACATATCATCTTATCATTGTGACTTTTTGTGCCTAGTTATTTCAAAATCCTGAAGAAGTTCCAGATCAGACACAAAATATACCCTAAAACAGACTATGTAAACTTTTGACCCTTAAGTGTGACCTTGAACTTGGTGGTAGGGATGCAGGTGTTGTGCAAGACATATTGTCTTATTATAGTGACTATTTTTGGCAAGTATTTACAAAATCCTTTGATCTATGAAAATGTTATGGACTGGACACAAAATATATCCTGTAAGAGACTATGTTAATCTTTGAGGTAGGTGACCGGTTGTTGCGCATTACACATCGTCTCATTATTGTGAACAATTGTGGCAAGTATTTACAAAATCCCTTCAAAGATTAGAACGTTATGGACCGGACACGACATATACCATCAAATAGACAATGTTGACCTTGAATGAGCAAGTGCAACATTGACCCTGGATGTAGGAGTCTGGTTGTTGCGTATGACACATCGTCTTATTATAACAAACATTTGTGCCAAGTTATTTTAGATTCCTTTAATAAATGACAAAGTTATGGACCGGACACAAAAGTGTGACGGACGGACGGACGGACGGACTGACAGACGGACGGACGGACGGAGCCTATTACTATATCCCTCTTTTTTCTTCCAAAAGGCTGGGACAATTAAAGAGCCATAGCTGAAATTTTCTTTACTGTAAAAACAGAAAACTATGATATGTTATTAGTTTTAGAAACATGAAAACTGTACATGGCGCTTTTAATGTTGGTTATTAGTTGCAATTTCTTATTATTTTCAAATCTTTTATCTTGTTACTAAGAAAGTAACAGCTAAAGGTATACATTTAGACACGTATCAAGTGTTTGTATGAACTTTAGACTCCTCAGGCTTCTATGTTAAGTGTATTTATGTGAAATATGAAAAACAAGCTCATCAAGGATCGTTCAGTGAACACTTCACAATGTTTTACCTTTTTCTAACGCAGTCTTTATTTACATTTAAAACAAAACTAGGAATTGAATCTGGAAACAGGTTAGTTGCACTGCATTTATAAATGCAGTCGTATAGCTATTACAAAGTTCGTCTTATCTAAATATTACTAATTAAATTTTAAATGGCGAACACAAAATTTTAAAATGTAAAATGCTAAAACGAATGTGTTGCTATTCTGTTCATATCATTTACGTCATTTATCTTTCACGTCGTTGATTCTGCAAAACAAATGTAATTTAAGTCAGAGCACATAGTCAGTACATGTATTTTGTATGTATTACGCTAATCGAAACGAAACACTTATATTTTGTGTGCGGGCTAAGCTCTTCAATAGTCCTTAATCCACTAATGTCTTTCGCGGTTACAGTTATATTCTTTTACAGCATTCTGCAAATCGCAAAAAGGCAAAAACGAAAGAATATATTCAATCAGTTTTGAAAGACTTTATTAACCATAGTGTATAATATACAAATATGTACTTTTTATCTGTTGAATATGATGTGATATGTATTGAAAAAATTAATTATCGCCGAGGTCAATATTAATTTTTCAGTACATATCACATCATATTCAACAGCTAAAAAGTACATATCTGTTTTATTATATAATTTATAAAAGCTTTTATATGGCTTATCAAATTTACCATTGCATACGACGGAAATCATTATTTTTCAGCTTGTCTACTTTTTGGCCCTTTCTTTTTAGTGAGTGCATTGACATGCTATTAAATTCGTATTGTTCTTTAAAGTGTTCAGACGGTTGCTAAAATAGACTAATTTGACTCTAATTTACGAGTCACTAAACGTTTTTTTCTGAATAATAACAACAATTTTGGCTTGACGTCACGTCATAGTCTCGCGTCATTCGGGGGATTTCCAGAAAATCTATTTTTAGAAGAAAAAACGGTGAATATACTCAGAAAATCTATTTTTAGGAAAAAACAGTGAATATGCTCTGATATTAACCTGTTATTTTTTACAAAAAGTTGCTTGTTAGCCAATAAGGGAAAGGCATTTCGAAGCTATTTATAGATTATATAATAATCTAAATGATTGGCCATTAGTTTATTTTAGCTTTGTTGATATTTATTCATTTAGTTCATAAAAGTTTTTTCGGCAGAAGGCCGTCTGCTTTCACCTTGACTTCCGCTAAAATTAACATTTAACACTAATAGCCTTTTCGAAGAGCTTTCGTTAGGTAGAGGTCTGTTTGTTTGGGCGATGGCAAGAAGTGTTGGAAAAAGATATAAGTCAGAATAAATATAAAAACACAATAATGATATTTTCTAGATGTTTCTAACAGGTTTTCAATAAATATATGACAGATCGCCTTTTTGATACTTTTACGTTCGATTAGATTCTCTTCTAAGCTGTTCTAGTCATTATATTGACCTGAGTTCTTAAATATTTTCTCTTTCCCCTGTACTTCTTTGTGATCTTGTATATTCCAATTCTTATTTTATTCATATCTCGCTGTGTGACAACGGTTAGGCTTACTTTTCCAATGGGAACTTTCTCTCACGTTGGTATTTTTGTTTTCAGATTTGTATGCTTCGAATTGTTCTTTTCAGCAACTGCTTGATGATGTAAGCTTTAGCTGTACACCCATTTTTTTTATTGACGCATTGTATAAAAGGTTTTACCAAAGACCTTCCAGCGATGAACATTGTTATCTTCCTGTTGTCTGAAAGTTCTTCAGTTTACCTTTAATTACTTTTCGCATGGTTATTAGTAGCTTCATCAGGCAACAAGTCCTTAACGCTGTGGTATACTTCTTGGCGGTGGTCCTCTATCGCCTCATGACCGTTACCTCTTTTGCTTTATAGAAAAATATGTAGTTCATCCTTGGTATATTGTTCTTAATCACCATTCCCTTTCTAAAATAATCCTAATAATCTTGTAACTGTTATTTTCATACTTGTTGTAATTATTTATTAGCCTAGTTCCTCTATGAAAATATATGTATCTTTTGATCCAATTATTTTCGAAAATTATATATGCTATGTAAAAAAAATACGTTTATTCATACATATGCACATGTTTTACAAACTTCGTAAGATCTTGGGTCATTGTAATTTTTCTGTTGTCTTAACTAAAATTATTAAACGTTTTATTAAAAGGGGTTATGACCCTATTATTTTAAGACATACCGCATGCTTAGTGTTCAACCCATTTACAGTTCGACGCTACGCTTTCCTATTTTGATTACATCTGACGGACCAAGTGGGAGACTCTATGATTGACAGTTCTTAAAGCCCTTTGGGACTGAATTGCCTTAATGTTCGTCTTCTGTCTTGCTTTGTCGGGCCCTTGTAGGTGATCTTCTTGTTGCTCTGTCTTCTTTTAAGACATTGAGTACTTTTGTTATGGTCATTTGGGTTTTCTTTTGTATGTTTCTACATGAGCATTTCGATGTTTTACTTATTTCACCTTTTGTAACCATGACAACTGTTAGAATTTCACTTGACGGGGATTTATTTCATTTTATAGGAACATGGCGGGGCTAAGAAAGAGGTTTGGTGCACCATTTACCGGTTTAAACTCCCCAGCAGTATTTATGCTGCGTTCCAAGGCGGCGCCCCTCAGTGTTCCTCAGATGTTTGTCTATGTTGTTTTATACTGTTTCGGTGACACTTTTGTGTCTCTTGTTGTTTTCTCGTCTACGGTAAGTATCTTCCCCTTTGCCGCTAGTTTTTATTTATTCTTTCTATTCCCCCCTCCTCGGGTCTCGTGTCCCCCTCCCCTGTGCCTTTTGGCCTTATGGGCCTAATATTCAATCATTTATTTGCTTTCTTTTAGTTCCTTGTCAGTTTCTAATTGTTTGTTCTTAGGTAGTGGTTTGCCTGCCGGTACTCTGTCTTGTGCCCTTTCCTGTTTTTGTTTGGGGTCTTCCTTGGCTCCTTGCCGCTGGCTCTTGTTGCTGGGTCGGGTGGGGGCTGCGTTCATTGAACGCAGCCTTTTCTTGATGATCTTGTTTATCATATATTATTGTATAAAACAGTTTAAGACGTTTTATCTTATTGTTATATTATAACGTTTCTCTTACACGTCAATGTTGCGTCTGTTAACGTAGACGTCTGTTTTGTGTGTTTACGTCATTTCCTTTCTGTATCAACTGAGGAAGCTAATAAATTTACATTTGTGTTGGTTTTTTGATCTAATTGTACTAAAATAAGCTTCAAATACGAAAATGCGTCAATACTATTGACCAATAATAGAGTAATAATGAGTCGTGTATCTTTTGTATTATAAGCTCCAGGCTAAGGGCGATAACAACATAAATAGCACAAACGTAATATTATACAGACGTAAGATTTTTCTTACGTAAACCCTAACGTTTTAGACTGATTCTTCAATTAAAGAAGGAAACAATGACGTATGCTATTACATCAATATATTTTTACATGCCAATGTTAGACTATAATTAACCGCCTCCGTGGTCAAGGAGTTAAGAGTCGATGACTTCTAATCCAAATACCTCTCTGGCGTGGGTTCGATCCCCGGGAGATGCTTTGGTACTTTAGCACGAAGGAAGGTGGGCTAGTACTGGTGTAACTCTCCAGGAATGATGGTTAGGGAACTACCCGCCTATATGACTAAAATACTGTTGGGAAAAGGCGTAAAATGAAAATGAAACAAACAAACAATAGACTATAATTAAAGGCTTCGGCAGTGTTCATTTTACAAAAAAATAACAAACAAGGAAAGCAACACATTTCCAAGACGTAAAATACTTGTATATTCATCAAGTAGTTATAGTTTTTCTGATAACAAAATGTAAAACTTTATTTGTGGTCATATGTTATATTCGAAACAAAGCAAATTATTTGCATGACACTATTCCTACTTTGACAAGGCATAACATTAATTTCATAACAAATAATCCTATCTTAAGGTAGAACAACCCTAATGGGCACTATAAGGAACTGTGAAATTGACAACATAGGATAATTATATGCCTTAAATCTCACCTGTATGCAAAATTTAGTCCTGCTTTGACATGAAATTTAATTTGATAAATTAATCTTTCCTTGACATGAAACTAATTTCTTTTCAAGACATTGTCCTACTTTTGATATAAAGTTAGTTATTTTCAAGGCATAGTTCTACTTTGTAATTATTAAGCTCTTTTCATGGCATAGCCCTGCTTTGACATTAAATTAGCCTATTTTCACTCAATACGTTTCACAATACTTTCAGAGACATAAAATAATATGAAACTTTCTATTATTGAAATGTGCAGTTCTTATCAGGTTCTCTTACTATGAATACTCCTTCTTATAAATAAGCAATAAATGATAATTATTTACATAACATTAATTTCCCTACCCGAGACATGATTCAAAATCGTCAGACGGTGGCAGAGGATATGTTACGCCCAAACAAGATGGAATTGCATTCGATTGCACCCGATAGTTTCCGTGGCCGAGTGGTTAAGGTTGTTGACTTCAAAATTCAAATCACTTGCTTCTCACCGTTGTTGGTTGGAATGCCGATGTTGACTTTGGATTCTTTTTCCTGAGGAAGCTATCCACCTAGTTTATGGAACATCGGTGGTTCTACTCAGGTGCCGGATAGAGATTTATAAAAAGAATATTACTCACATCATAGTAATGTCTAACACTCACGTGACGAAGGCAACTGACTGTCTTCTTTATTGGATATGCCCCTTGTTAGTATTATTTTCTTGACCGGAAGGTGCTGAGTTTTTGCAATGACCAAATGCAACATATGCGGACCAATGGGTTGGTCACAAATGTCCCCGGAAACGTTTTTTCTCCAAAGTCGCCAAGTGTCTTCACGAAATGAACAAATCATTACACTAGTTTACAGTTATGCCACCCGGGCATCTGCCGGTCATTTTTCTTGAGCAAGCGCTATGAGCTTTATAGTAGTGCACAGAAGACTCCGAGCTATTACATATAATCATCGCACACCGGCTGATACCTATGACACCCGAACATCTCTATGTACATAGGGCAATATGCAACGAAATCAGGTCATTGGGTACGTCAAAGCTTTCTCCAAAGAATTGTGCTTTACTAACATTCGTGGAGTATACAAAAAGAATATACAAATTATCCCACCGTCAAACACCCATGAGCTGCGGCTATCTGTTGGATATTCTTCGGGCATCTGTCGCACATACTTACTTCGGAGAGCGCCGTAGGATTGTCGTGAATAGGAAACTCCGATCTATTGTTTTGTCTAAAGTACAACGAAATCAAAACAGACCTACTTGTTTTCTGTTACAGTAGTGATTTAAATATAATTTAGTGTTATGAAAAATGAATGTTAATACGTTAGTATGTGATTCATTGATTATACAGCAATAGACTTATAGTTCTACATAATATTCACATTCTTTTAAGTTTCAGACCCGTGGTTTATTTGATGTTTAAGCACAGTGTAAGTCATACATGTTTTTTATTTAATTTTAGTATTTTAAACCAATATTTGAGTGGTATGATTTAGCAAAGCAATTATGTAAGGTAAGCTGACTTGTTGACATATTATAATTTCCTGCAGTAGTTAAGCGTACAGTTTCTGTGTCCTTGAAATCATAATACCCGAAAGTTTAGCAGCCTTAATCAAGAATTAAATGAAGTTGATCTTATCTGTAATAGGTCACACTACGAAAAGCCTAATAGCATCAGTTTAAGTAAAATGAAAAACTTTTAAAGGCGTACTAACGCAAAATAGGGGTCTGTTGTGCTAAACAATGCACTAAAAGGCGAAACAATAAAATATTTGCATCGGCCGGGAATCGAACCCGGGCCGCCCGCGTGGCAGGCGAGCATTCTACCACTGAACCACCGATGCTCACATTCTTTGCCTTTAACAAGTAATATAAGTAAATATATGTTGTTAATAATTGTCGACACTATGTCACTCAGCGTACATTCTGCCCTGGGCGACATCAATCACTTTTCTTTTTTTTTAAAGATCACCGTTATAAAGTCGAACACGATAACGTTTACATTATTTGGTCAGGCCATTATGTGCAAGTTATTTAATTATTACATTTTGCATTTATATTGCAATATAGAAGAATAATAGTGTGCATCAATATATAATCCCGAGTAGCGTAGTGGCATGAGGGTTCTGGATATGAAGTGCTCGAGTTCTTAACATTGTTTTTCAAGTTCAAATCTGCAATTGTGTGCATTTTCAGTGTGGTTTTTTTTATTATAACTTTAATAATATATTTTTATAGTTTGTCACGTAACTTTTGATTTCATCTTTTATGAATCTGTAATCAAATTTATGTTTTGCTCATTTGAAATAAAAACGGTTAAGCGAATTTGAATGCATTTGCATTTGCTTTTTGACAGTCATTTGACACATTGACTAGTATTATTATTTTATTATCCCCCGCCGAAAAATTTCGGCGGAGGATATAGAAATAGTCTCCGTCCGTCCGACCTTCCGTCCGTCCTTCCGTCCGTCCGTCATTCTTGTTGGAAAATAAAAATACGACACTTTTCATACTTCCGTTTTGTTTTCATTTATGTGTATCCAAAAAAATGACAAACACTTTTTTTTAAACAACAAAACCTTCACAATTTGAAACAATATCACATGCGGAATAAATTAATCTAATAATATTGGTTGAATTTAATCAAATTAAAGAATTTGAATAGATTGGTATTATTAAATTATTATTATTATACATGAAATCATAAGTTTTGTATGATTCGCTCTTCCGCGTTAAATTGTGATATTATATACAAAAATAACTGAAAAGTCAAACATACGATGCGAATCTATTTATTTAACGGTAGCTCAAATGACTGTATCAGTTTGTCATTTTATGCATTTTTCTTGACCAAAGTGAAGTGTACTAAAGCGCCAATCTAATCATAATAATAATTAAAAAAAAAACAAGAGCACTGCAAAGGCGGTACTATATACGCAAGCCCGAATATAAATTTGTTTGAGTAACCAAAATTAATTTTTCAATTAGGGAAGAGATCAAATCAAGAACTTGTCTAAAAATATTTTATATGTTATTTTAATTATCCCTTTAATTCTAATTTTAATTTTTTACCTTAGATTCATGATTTATAAAAGTTTACACGCGTCTAATAAGTGCAAAATATAGAGGCATATTATTTATACACAAACAGATAAGACTTCTTTTCATATACCTTAGTCTACATAAAGAAAGTGACTCCCGGGTTAGGGCCAATTTTGATCTGATGGCCATGATTTATATCACTTTTGTAGAATTCTATAGATTGATGCTACGTGTCAAATATTTTAGCTCTATGCTTAAACGTTTCACACATTAAGTCTTAAATATGTTTTCCTACATAAGTCTATATAAATCAAGTGACCCCTAACATGTGTTCTTATTATAAGGAATATGTCTGCCATAAAATTTTAATTTCTTTCTATCGGTTCAAAAGATACAGAGTGGGCACGAAAGTTTGTAATTCATACAAAATAATACGCGTGACCTTGACCCGAGGAAGGTCAAGCCTGCGCTCTGCACATCGTCTCATTATGGTTAACATTTCTGCAAAGTAGTGTTTATTTCCTTCCACCGGTTCAAAAGATACAGAACAGGCATGGGAACTGTTAAAAGACGGACGTGCAGGTGCAGAGCAATATTCGCCGATTTCTTTCGGGCATATAAAAAGCTATTTGAGCATTTAAGCATGCTATTAAAAAATAATATCGAAGACGAAAACATTTTTGCATATAGCAATTTTAAGTTTATCTCATGAAATATCATTATAAAAGTTATCAACGGTTAAATTATACTGTTTCCATAATTATATTGTCGATTCTTGAAAGAGTTATAATGAAGAATGATTATGTTGCTTAATACACTGCTGAATATTGTACGTTAACGAAAGAAATGTTACGGAAGTAAATTATTACAGTACTAATTCAAGTTGGTTTTCACGCAATTCGTACTAAAGAACTTTACAAACATATTTTGGAATTATATGTTCTATTTTTATAGCAGATATATACACATGTACAGTTTAAGCAGATAGATACCTTTAAGGCATGGAATTGTCATTATATTCATGACTGAGCATTGGACACAGTAATTTAGTACATACTAACATACAATCATTGCAAGTATAACTGTTCAGCTTTTTCTAAAAAAAAAGAAAAAAGCAAAACACTCTTCATATTTTTACAACACTCAGACAAAAATACCGGATAAATAAGTCATCTTATGATTCACTAACAACACATTTACAAAGCAAATACTATTTTGTTCAGTTTCATTCAAAACAGTTGCTTGTAGACTAATTTTCAATCGATTTTAAATATTTCATTGAACAGCTGCGCCGTTTATCTGTTTTTCTTTCTTGTTACCTTTTTGCGTTCCCTAAATCAAGTAAGAACCTTTTATTTCTTTTTGCATTTGCAATTTTTCAATGATAATTCACAGTACACCTTGTTGTCTTAGAAAATTCCAGAAAATTATTGAGTACAAAATATCCTTCTAAAAGAGCCTGATATACTTGTAAATTTGAATGTCTTTGCACAAATAAACTTTTAAACGATGTCTAATTCTTGTATAAGCGCTTTTGAACTTTTGAAAATTAGTCTTTGAGAAAATGTCTGTTTTTACCGCATGTAAATACTATTTAGTTATGCATGTGTTCATATGACAAACGAGTGGAATATTTTAATTTTCGGCTGCAGCTTTGTTTCTTTCCGGAATGCTCATGTTTTCATATGTACTTGCTGTAGCATCATCTCCTGAAAAAATATAATGTACAAATATGATACTGTAGCAATCGCATCAAAAAACAAACAAATCGTTTATAAATAAAAAATAAAAAGATGTATATTTAAAATATACAATTTTCAAATAACTGAGGATGGAAACTTCGATTTATTGCATTAGAACGATCATAATGTTTCTAGAAAAAACTTCTAAGATTTATTTTAAGGAAGTTGTTACAGCTAAATGTTTGTAGATATTCTGTGTCGTTTTTTTGAGACAAATGTAGAATAAACATTACTATAAATGAGTACATATACCTATGATAGACAAATTAACTTCGCCGTAAACATTGTTTCTTGTTCCATGTTTCAAGTCCTCATACATTCTATTTTCAGATCCATGCCTGAAAATTAAATTTCTCAAAGAACTGTTTCATTTATCGACATGAATGTTTATGTTAGCCATTTCAATATATAGTTTTTGTTGGAAGTAGGTTTAACAATCTACTTATTATAAAAAAAAAACGTGCGTCGCAACTCCTACATAAACATTTTAAAACGCTAATATTTCTTGCTTCAATTTATCAGAATAAAATATTCCCTAACAATTATACTAGTCTTATTCCAAGCGTTGTTTAGTAAACAATTTGCACATGCTTTAATTGCTTTCAACAAAGATTTTTACAGAAATATTTCCATTTATGAAATTTGGTATAGATGTTTATATATTACAAACATTTAGATCTATTCATTTAACAGCAAAACATTTCTGTGCCCTATGTGACATATTCTTTCATGGAAGTGGTCTTATGTCATACTACCAATTCAGATACTTCTTTGATATTTACAAACAAATGTAATACATATTTACAAAATATCTTACACGCTCGATTGAGAAAAGGTGACTGTTGTGTCTGTTTTATTCTTGGAAACGAACTCTGAAACTAATAAACATTGTTACAGTAAAGAAAACTGCTAATTTATTTTCATATAAAAGTTATACCAGATTATTTAAGTTTAAGCAGAGGTGTTAAAATTTGAAATATTTCAAGGCCATATATAATTAAAGAAACAAGTAGAAATCACAAATAATTTGAAGGTGTAATAGCTAATTACGTTGATATTACATTTTGTATTCCGTATCAGGCATTACAACCACGAAGGAATAGTGTATGGAAAGTGCACAACACATGATCCCATATTATGTTTTCATACATGTATAGCAGATAATAAAATGTGCTAGAACAAATTATCATTATCCATCATAAAAATGTTCATACTAAACCACTTAAAACTTTATCAGCATTGCTTTTTTCTTTCAAGGAATAGTTTAGAATATCCTAATGATACATTTTTATCGTATCAGTATTTTAAAATACCTATATGTAGTAATATCAGCTCATTAGCTAGTTTATTGATATATGCGTTTTGCTCATGCATGCTCACATGTCTAGCAAGTCTTGATGTTAGGGACTTTAGGAGAATAAATTTATTTCTTGTAGAGTATATACGTGCTTGTGTTATACCACTATTTTGTGAAGTCTACTTGATTATTATAACTCCCAACAACAAAATATTGTGACAGAAGAAATTTAAAATGGATTTAAAAAGATAACATCTGATTGTTATCTGAACATTATAAGTAAACATAAGAAATGAACATTGTCTTACTGTCTGTAATATCAGTTGATATTACTACATCTCCCTTCTTTTAAAAAGAAAAGAAAATTTTGCATCATCATATAAATATTAGTAAATAATGTATGAGTTATTTTGATTTTGCTCCAGAACATTAAGGAAATTGTGTCTATTGTAGACCAATTCATTTAAATTGGTTTGTCAATGTGAAATTTATAAATGAAATCTTACATAAAGTAACACTTGCCATTGGTCATTACTGCTTTTAAAACAAAAAAGAATGAAGTAAGGATATTTTAAAAAGAATATAGTCCCAATTTTTAAGATCAATCTAACATATGATATTTAACAGTATAACCGATATCGTAAAAATGATTTGCTTTTAAGCTTCTTTATACGAGGGGTGATCCAAAAATTCGTGGACACGCTGCATAAAACAAAAAGAAATAAAGCAAATCATATGAAATTCTAGTATCTTATTAAGTAAGCATATGTCGACAAATTCTCAAAATATTGTAAAGATTGTACAAGAATTAACGATTTTGCACCAGTTTATATACATAGACATGACAAAACGCGGCGCAACTCACGACGTCACAAACGACGTTATGCTATCATAGGAAGTAATCTATGTTACCGTTTTGCCTAATAACTTTTCAAAGTATTCCCCTTTAACCCGCACACATTTTTCATAGCGGCGGACCGAGTCTCTAAATGTACTCACATACCATTCTTGGCTGAATGATGACAGTATGCATTGGGTGGCTCCTCTCAACTCGTCCAGATTGTCAAAACGTTTCCCTCTCAACTCTTTCTTTAACCTGGGAAACAAGGCGAGGTCACACGGGGAAAGATCAGGCGAATATGGTGAATGACTGAGTACTTCTGCTCAAGAACTAGAGAACGACACACTGAGGGTTTATTGCCACACTTTCGATCATTTTTTTATCTCGCCAGGCGTCTTTCCAAGATTTACACAGAACTGTATAACTGTCTGAAGTTTTGCTGGATCCGTGACGTCCATTTTTGATAAAGCTGTTTTTAGCACCTGTCCTAAAGCACGGGCGTAAATTAACCGCAACTTCAAAATGTCTTCTAATACTGACAGAATGCCGCCATACACATCAAAACAACGTTTTCGCAATTTTCTTTGTTTGCACAGGTTTTACATGTGTTTAAATGAGATAAAAACGTTAACATCACAGAGAAAAAGTAAACTGCGCCGCGATTTTGATACTTAATGTTTTTATGTTGTCATATATAGATAAAAAATGCAATTTGTGTTTTAAAATTTGGTCAATTTATTAAAAAAGCATTGATTAATAATATCCAAAGAGTTCACCTCGGTAGGACGTCACGTTATGGAGATACACACATTGTCTACGAATTTTTGGATCACCCCTCGTATTTGTCCATGTACATATACATGTAATTTGTAACAGTCATATATATATATTATAGATTTACATTAAAAAAAATACTTACGTTGCTTACAACCAAACGGAACTTTCCTTTTGTAAATGAAAAATGTACACAACCCAAGCGCAATGATAGTAAGTGATTGAACTGTCGCTAAACATATAATCGCTATGGTAAAATTTGAGTTGTCTGTATAAAATAAATTAAAAATATATTGAAATATCGTAATTCACACGTTCATTCTATAACAATAAAGCTACACCAACAGTACACAAGTATCTGTGGTAATATTGTTACTTTCCTTGTGCATAGACTAGCGAATATCAGCAAATTGTCTGACCCTAAATAAATATAGAAAAACACATGAACTCATATCACTCTTTTAACGAAGAAATTTAGAAATAATCACAGCTACGTCTCAATTTAATTAAAATCAGCTCCTTGGTTACGCTACGCTACATTGAAGGAATACGTAGATCTGAACTTAAGTCAGATTGAGCGTCGTCTTATACTGTGGTCTATTTATTGATTCATGTGCTAATATCATTACGTATACATGAAGCTCTAAAATATGCATCATTGTTATGCATCAATCAGGAACACGTTTATTTAAATTCATTATTAATTTTCTTTAAAAATCTAGCAAATAATTGTTTATTAAATATGAGGTAGGATTTAGTTATTACCAGAAACGTAAACGCTGACAGTTTGTTCAACACTCCGACCATCCAATCTTCTTGCTGTGCACGTGTATTCCCCTGTATCTTCTGTCGTAACGTCTCCTAGACTAAGAATGTTGTCTTTGCTATGTTCTCCCCAGGATATGATGCATGGTGGATTACATTCAGATGTACATGTTATATCAGGCATAGCGTCTCCACTACCCAAATTATAGTGTGTCTTTCTTGGTGACAACGCGAGGGATTGAAGTGGTCGATCTTTGGATATGAAAATATTAACGTTATAAAATGGCACAATTTCCCGCATCTATTAATTATTGCATTTTAAATTGGTATTATCGATTTATTGAAATATTAAATATAAACGTCTATATAAAGTGAATTGGTCTATTATAGAAAGTCTGTTATACAATTAATAATTACGTTGATAATACTTAATATCAAACATTATTACAAACCACAAAAGATACATATTATATAGATGTAGTTGCCAAGCATGCGATAGATGAACCAATATTACATATTTTTATACCAGATAATAAAGTGTTCAAAGTGTTCTTAAAGACGTTTTCGGTAGTTTTCTGTGCGCATCGTTATGCGTTTCCAAGAAAGATAATCACGGATAATTACTCTTCAAATGAAGGTCGAGTTGAATAGTATTCGGATAAGAGTTTAAATTTCGGCTATAAGCAAATAATGAGTAAATAATACAGAATAGATATTTCTAAATGTTCAAAAGGAGATTGGTTCAAAAGAATAAGAATGTCGTTTAGACAACCTCACATAAAGGATTTCTCCAAGCATTAGTACGAGAGCATTGATGATAATTCTGCATGCGTTACCCCACCCACTTGTGGTATAGTGACAAAAGTGCGTCGCGACTTGATTACTGGCAGACAACTGGGCAAAGAAGTTTAAAATGATATATTTTAAAAGTGTTGAATAAAAAAACAAAATTAATATCCAAGAAATGTTCAGAATTTCATTATTTTCCTTGTAAATTTCTGAATACTTGCTTACTGTTCGGGTATGTTAGTCGAGTGATAAAAAAATAATATATGGCCCTCCCCCCTAGATATGTTTTAAAAAAATATTCAGTACCATTTACTTAATATAACATCAAAAGAGAAAGAAATTCTTATTACAACATGTTTTATATTTGACAATACATTTAGTATAACACTGATATTTCTTAAGAAAGCGTGGTAATTTTTACAGTTGGCATATGCGGTAACCATGGAAACTGCCCGTTTACAAAAAACTAACACGTCAACATATATATTTTATTTCTATTTTTGAATCCACGATCAAATGTTACTTGATATATTAATAATGTAGAAAATTCTATAAAAGAAATTTCTTGATAGCTTTAATTTTTTACAGAATTCATGTTTATTTTTCTCATCTTTTTGTTTAGTTAAAAAGCATTAAAACTCATTTTTTAAAGAAATATGTTCAAATTATCGTTTGCTTTTATACAGAACCCTAAGATAAAGCAAGCTTTGTATAAAATTATGTTTATTGTGAGTGTAATAAGCTATTTTATACATTATTATAACACAGTTTGGCTATTTTGACAATTTTGAGATATACGGTTACCATGGAAACTGCCATTTTAAAAAAAATCCAACACGCCAACATATATTTTTCTTTTTCTTTTTGAATTTGTCATTAAATTTCACACAACATACAAAAAAATTAGAAAATCCTATGAAACACTTTTTTCAATATCTCTAATTATTCTGAGAATTCATGTCCATTTTTCTCATTTTTTGTTCGGTTGAGGAACATGGAAAACTCATTTTTTAAAGAAATATGTGCAGATTATCATTTGTTTCATACAGAATCATTAGATAAGGCTATCTTTGCATAAAACAATGCACGTTGTGTGTTTTAAGCTATCTTATACATTTTCTATTCGTTATAACACAGTTAGGCTATTTTGACAGTTTTTAGATATACGGTTACCATGGAAACTGCCATTTTACAAGAAATCCAACGCGTCGACATATATTTTTCTTTTTATTTTTAAATTCGTCATTAAATTTTACTCATCATACAAAAAATTTAGAAAATTCTATGAAAGGATTATTTTTTCATAAAACTGTAGAAAATGTCTTTAAATTATGGTAGTGAAGTGTGTGGCTTCTCAAAAGGTTGTGCAATTGAAAGAGTTCATATGCAATTTTGCAAGCAACTTCTTGGTGTTAAAAGATCTACACAAAATGATTTTGTTGATGGTGAACTTGGGCGTATAAATTTTCAAACTGAGATATTTAAAGATTGTTAAATATTGGGTTAAGTTATTACAGACAAAAGATAATAAGTTTAACAAAAAAATCTATATCACTTTATTAAATGACTGTGAAAGGTATCCTAACAAGAAAAGTTGGTGTTCATTATCGAGGGATCTTTTATGTTCACTTGGTTTTTATGATGTGTGGCTTTTTCAAGATGTAGGTGATAAGGTAATTTTTTCTCTATTTTGAGCAAAGATTGTCTGATAACTTCATAGAAAACTGGAATAGTAGACTTAGCAACTCAACTAGAGCGATATTTTATAGATACATAGCTAGCTTTTAGGTTTAAGCCCTACCTTAATTTATGCAACATACAAAAATTTCGATTTGGCTTATCAAGATTGCGTATGTCATCTCATAGACAAAGTATTGAAAGCGGCAGATGGGCAAAGCCTACTGCAATTCCTTTAGAGCAGAGAAAATGTAGTATATGTCCAAAACGGAATAAGGAATATGGAAGTAACTTTATGTACATTAATTTGTTTGGTCTTTGCGAAGCATATGAATATACTTATAAGGTCATGAAGCTCTGGTCACTGGTGTTACTAATTTGTGCACTCAACAGCACACTTTGTAAGATGACGTAATGCGAATGGATAGAGTATGTCATAATCACTATTATAAAGTTAGATTACATGTTGATCATGTTTATAACTATATTTTTAGCTATAAGACTTAGAAGGCTACAAGATTATTACAAGATGTTATCATGTAGTAATTTTCAACATGTACGCTGTACAAAATGTTGTCCTCATGGGCTTTTGGCCTTCAGGATATTTCTGAAATAAAACTTTGAAACTTTGAAGCATATAATATTATTGTGTTATGTATCCTTAGGCATTCGCCAGTCTGTTCGTGTCATATTGCACTGAATTAGCAGATTAGTTGTGACTTGACAATTTATATGAGGTAATGCAGATTTCGTGAATGACGCACAGAAGAATCGCTGGTATCAAAAAGTACCTGAATCATATCTTATCTGCTTCCTTAAAGTATAGAATTGTTTACTACATAATAGTTCGGCCGATTCACTTACCATGTAACATATTCCGGCAGATTCGGTGTTACTTTTGCACAAATCGTGCGTTACATGCCTGTTTAACTGGATTAACACGGTGCTATTTAATGGCTGACATTACTATGATAACAGTATTCTTATTGTACATCACAAATCTTATGTCAGGATATTATAGTTATTGGTCTAGCTCATGTCTTTTTATTTCTTGTAATAAAGCTTTAATCATTTTTAATGAAAGAGCATCGAAACATTAGGAGGGTGTTTTGATGTTATCATCAGCAAAAATAAAAAAAATATTTCCTCTTTAACTAGAATAAATGAACCAATGTACAAGCATTTGAATATGATTTTTCTATTACTCAGCAGCGTGTACATGTAACATGATTGCTACATTTTTCATAAAAATTACGTGTTTAATAAAAACGTAATAGACACGCTCCGGTTCAGTTTGAATTCATCGCGTATTCATTTATAAATCTATAGCGGGAATAAGTAACAAAACTCACCATTATCAAGACTTACCAGCAATAGAAATACTGACAGTCTGCTGTATGGTCTGGCCACCAATTCTACTAGCAGTACATGTGTACTCTCCAGAATCTTCCTTCGTAACAGTTCCAAGACTGAGTGTCTCTCTCTCGCTGTGTTCTCCCCAGGAAATGTTACATGATGGATTACATTCAGATGTACATGTTATATCAGGCATGATATCTCCACTGACCATATAGTAGTGTGTCTTTCTTGGTACCAGCGTCAGAGGATGGCTTGGTCCGTCTGTGTAAATATAAAATACACAAAACAAGTTCAGTCTCAGACTTATTCTATCGGTATTAAATAGCGAAACTCGTAATTGAAAACGTACTAATAAAACATTTTTTCAATACTCAGGAAACAGGCTTTCACTTGGCATGTTTATATATTTCGACCTGAATCATGCACAAATTTACAACACTGTAGGAGTAAATTCTGTTTAGTATAACGTGTTGTTGTTTCAAATGGACTACTTAGAACATGTTGTTATAACACAAGATTTTCTTTCTTATATTTAATGTTATGAAACATTCTTGTTCTTACATCTAACAGTTACTGTGGCATTTACATCGGTGATTCTCCCGTCATCCTGTATAGCGCGGTAAGTTACATTCCTTCCATTGAGGCCTCTTCTAATCCTTGGTATCCAAATAAGACCATCTTGTTGTATAAACCTGGCAGATTGATTGACAGATTTACCATCTAATAACCAGACCAAAGTTGCGTTCGTTAACGGCCGCTTTATCAGTGAAGATTGCGGATGTGCAAACACATAGACCGAGTCATTCTCTTCTCTATTTAAGCTTGGTTTAGCTTTTATTTCTTAAAAGATATTAACATAGACTTACATAATTAAAGTCAAATTACTTAATTATGTTATATAAAATTGTTTTTATATTACTTTGAAACAAACATATTCTTGTATTTTCTTTTTAATATTCATACCTGTTTACAAAAATTAAGAATTCTGTTTTTATTTCTATAAGCAAGTCAAGTTTAATTGACGTGAAACTAGATTTATGCTCCAGATATGAACTACTTAGTGTCTTTAAAAGCATCAAATGAAAGAAATATGTTATGCTAGGAAATGACAACTATGTCCTGTCCTTCTATGTGATTTTAATTGAAATATACGTACTCTTCGTCAAATTCTAATGGAAACTCTGTTTAAAGTCTATTAGGATAGACGTTTTTGTTTTAAATGTTAGAAAAGATCGGCCGAACCAACAACTCTTAAATTGGTTGTTTCACCTATTATATGTTTTATGCTCATTGTTTAAAACCTCTTTCAGATGTACAACATAAATGCAATGACAGAAAAATTAATTGAAAATTTTGAATTTATTTTACATGATAAAAATACTAACGCATTACATAAAGGATAACACAAACGTAAGCACGGCTATACATATAATACGTCCCATTGTCTTCCATACTGACGTTGTCCAAATCTATTCTCAAATAGGGTTGGTTATCAGAGTGAAATGAAATGCTTATATTTGTTTTGTTTTCCCAAGCATCATTAAAAAAGAAACTGTCTGAAAGGCTTAACGTAATATTAGCATTGGCTATACGTAGATAAACAAGATATCCTATAGTAGACCCTGATGTCTTTGCCATACGGAATATGCCGTCTGTTATGTTATACACAAAGCGTGCCTTGGTTCCTTCTGGTGTAAATATTGTTTGATTGACATTACATCCTGCAAAATTTTGACAGAAATAAATAAAAACATAAATTGTTTGTTGCTGAAAAAAATTTAAGATTGATAAGCAAAGATATGTGGATCATACTGAGCATTTGATTAACCATAAGGGCATGTATCTATTACATTTATGCATGTACATAGTTTTTGGGCAATCTTTGGGGATTCCGGTCGTCTCTCTTTTAATATTTCTAAACAATCTCTGATAGCATATGTACATTAAATCTGCTTTTTTAGCAAATAACCTAGTTATAACATTCGAACTTAAAATCATAAAACTACTATTTCTTATACCGGTCTTTATTTGTGTAATACTTTTACTAGGTACATCTCTTTAAACAGAGTATTTTCATGTGTTGAAATCCCCTTCTGCGCAGCTGGAAAAGGGGATAATATGAATGACATCTGTCTATCGGTCAACCTTAACAATAAAACACGAATGGTGGTAACTCACTATAAAATATCAGTTACAGAATATCTAACGCCGGAGGATGTTGAAGACCAACGTACGTACTATAAAATCTGTTAATGACTCAGATTTATGGAAAATCACTAAAACCATCAGCGATATAAGTTGAACATCTTTGACTTGTAAACCTTAATACCTCAATCACAATATCCAATGCAAACCTCCATCATACATTTTTGTGTCGCCTCTACGGAGTAGTGGCGACATATAGGGATCACTTCTCCGTCGTCTGTCTGTCTGTCCGTCCGTCCGTCACAAAACTTTTCCGGACTACTCCTCATAAACTACAGGTGCAATTTCATCCAAACTTTACAGGAATGATCAGTACCAAGTCTAGTTGTGCATATTGTCAGCATTTTCCGGTTCAATGATTTTTGTCAGAGTTATGGCCCTTTAATAATTTTTAATTTTAAAGTTTGTCCGGACTACTTCTCTTATACCACTAATGCAATTTCAATGAAACTTTACAGGATTGATCTGTAGCTCAAGTCCTTGCGCATATTGCAGGGGTTTTCCGGTTGAATGATTTTTGGCCAAGTTATGGCCCTTTGATAAAAAGGTGTTTTTTTCTGTGTGTTGCCAGATAAACAAAAGCTTGTCCGGACTACTCCTCATAAACTACTGGTGCAATTTCATCCAAACTTTACAGGAATGATCAGTATAAAGTCTAGTTGTGCATATTGTCAGCATTTTCCGGTTCAATGATTTTTGTCAGAGTTATGGCCCTTCAATAATTTTTATTTTTAAAGTTTGTCCCGACTACTTCTCTTATACCACTAATGCAATTTCAATGAAACTTTACAGGATTGATCTGTAGCTCAAGTCCTTGAGCATATTGCACGGGTTTTCTGGTTGAATGATTTTTGGTCGAGTTATGGCCCTTTGATAAAAAGGTGTTTTTTTCTGTGTGTTGCCAGATACGCAAAAGCTTGTCCGGACTACTCCTCATAAACTACTGGTGCAATTTTATCCAAACTTTACATGTTGCTTCGTCGGGCCCTTGTAGGTGATTTTCTTGTTGCTCTGTCTTCCTTTAGGACATTGAGTACTTTTGTTATGGTCATTGGGTTTACTTTTATATGTTTCTACGTGATCATTTTAGTGTTTTACTTATTTAACTTTTTGTAACCATGACAACTGTTAGAATTTCACTTGGCGGGGATTCATTTTATTTACACTGTCTCGTTTATAGGAACATGGTGGGGCTAAGAGCGAGGTTTGGTGCACCATTAACCGGTTTAAACTCCCCAGCAGTCATTATTACTTGTTTTACTTTATTGCTTGTGTCCCTTGTTGTTTTCTCGTCTACGGTAAGTATCTTCCCCATTGCCTCTAGTTTTTATTTCTTTGATTACCCCCCCCTTCCCCCGGTCTCCTGTCCCCTTCCCCTTTGTGGGCCTATTATTATTTTCTTTGAATTCCTAATCAGTTACAAATTATTTATTATTTAATGATTAACCTGTCCGTGCTCTGTCTTTGCCCTATCCTGTTTTTGTTTGGGGTCCGCCTGGGCTCCTTGCCATGGTTCTTGTTGCTGGGTCATGTGGGGGTTGCGTTCATTGAACGCCGCCTTTCCTTGTTGATCTTGTTTGTCATGTTTTACAGGAATGATCAGTACCAAGTCTAGTTGTGCACTGTCCGTCTGTCTGTCCGTCTGTCACAAAATTTGTCCCAACATGAAATTGGCCATCATGAGGTGACACATGTGGTTACTGATCGCTCTTGTACTTGAATAGCGCCTCTATTCAAAGAAATCAAAGGTAGAAGATGGGTTTTAATAAAGGAAAATGGGGAAGGGGTGAATAAGGAAACTTAAACAGGTTTTATAAACAGCGATGAAGGCTGAAACGTTATGTTAGGGTCATATGGCATACATGAACAATATAAGATATCTCTGGTTGCACCTTATGTGCACGCTAGTTTGAAGTGGACTTAGTAAGAATGGAACGATATACAGAGCAAAGCAACCAGGCTATAACCATTCTTAGACGATATGCAGAGCGTAACAACCGGTCGACACCCAACGGTTAAGGACACATTTAAAGGTCAAATATGAAAAGTCGTCTACATTTCTTTTATGCTCCATAACTTTTCACTATTGGAAAGAACATGTATTTTCACAATTTTACACAAATGATAATGAGACGTTGTATGACCAATCTGTAATATGTTTGCATCCAATCAATAATTATTAAACTGCTGACTTTTAAACTTTTAAAAATAACTTCGTATAGATAATCACTATTGTAAGGCAATGTTCAGAATGCAACAGTCAGCTCGATATCTTCGAGGTCAAGGTTACATTTCAAGGTCAATTATAAATTCATTTCATTTCGCGTGCGATCAAAAAACTTTAAAACAACTCAAACGTCAATGAAAATAAAATAATAATAATAATCAATTGAGCCTATGTACTGTCACAACAACGTGGTGGTTAGTCCGTACATATATGCCACATTTAAATCAATGTTGCTACTTCCAAAGCCAAAGGTCATGCTTAAAGTTGGTCAAAGTGTGAAAAATCACGTACATTTAAGGTACCTCTTAACGTATTCTAATTATTAGTTGTTGGTCAATCAAATTTTAACACTTATTCAAAATACATGTATATAGTCAATTCAGCTAATATTGACAGTGAAATAATGAGCATGGTGTCACTTTAATGTTAAATGTAACCCTACTTTGACGTTCACCTGTTCACTAACTATATACCCTTGGATGGCTATCATAACTATGCATAAAGTTTCTTTAAAGGATTTTGACCTAACATAGAGCTTTTAACAGTATTTCGCATAATCAGGATGTATGGACTAGTTCTATCTTGGTTGCAAAGGCTTATCATTTTCAATTCAAGCAGGTTGAGATGAAAAAAATAAAGATAAAAAAAAGAAAGTGGAATGCTGGACAACTAAATGATGACTTGTTGACAAAGTTTAATACTTATTTTGATTAAAGTGATATTATGCACATCCAAAGGCTTAAAGTGAGTGAAAGTCAAATTAGGTTAACATTTGCAATACTTCCTTTCAATTTTACAATTTACATTGTATTTCATAAGAACGATAAATAAGTCACGTGTCCCAATGAAATTATATCAGAAACATTTTCCAATAAAACTGTTTGGTCAAAATAACATTAACAAAATAAGCATAATGTTTCTATAAATGTCGAGCCGGGTGATTTCGTTATATTTCGTTACATATGCTCTTTTGTTAACAAATATGAAATGGTAACAACACTTATTGTATCCACTGATCTGGTTAATAGAACTAGACAATTCAGGGATCTATGCATTCATTATTACAAGCAAAACAAAACTGTTGGTTTTTCGTAAGAGAGGGGGCTCATTACATACATATTGTCACGTAATGTTATGGTGTGCTGTTGTTGTTTTTCCGCGCGTTGAATATTAAAGAAAAGGGAGAATAAAACAAAGTTATCGAGTCGAATAGTTAAAATTCTAATAAATGTTAGTACTTTGTATATGTGACTTGTTATGGAAGCATGGAAACGCAGAATAGAGATAAACAGAAGTAGTGGAAATAATAGTGATAACAGATCGAAATGTAATAGAGTAGGGGGGTCCTTCAGGGAGCCAAAAACAGATCAGTGTAAGTGAACTTTTACAGGAGGCAAACCATGTTTTGTGAAACGTTTACAATATTGATAATTTTAGAGTATTTATAAACAGTTCACAAATTCAACTGAATCATATGGCTACCAGTCCTAAACAATCGAACTCTAATGAGCAATCGCCAAGTATTGCAATTTCTGGAATAAAATGAAGGTCAGCTGACTAAAGTTAATGTAAAATTAAAAACTTAATATAAATTGGAACAAAAAGTTGAAATAATGGACAAAGTAATGAATAAGATATGGGTTAAAGCACTGAAATGAACGAAAAGATAGTGCTTGATGTTAAAGTTTAAAAACCTAGAATTTGTAGACATTTCGAAAAAGCGATAAAATCAATGCTCTGACTGACGAGAATGCAAAAAATAAGGAATCGCTGATATACATAAAGTCACAGTCGATGAGAAATAACCGTATCTTTATAAAAATAACCGAACATTCCAATGAGAGGCCGATAGGAACGGAGAGCATACTTAGGAGATAGGAGCTGAAATTAAGTTTCGATAAAATAAAAACTATAGACATCGATAGAACCCACATACTTGGCCCACTGAAACAAGGACATTTCATAACTAGAAGTATTGTTTGTAAATTAACATTAAGCAAACCAAAAATATCAAAGGCTCTAAATACTGCATAAATGAACTATTTCCGCCAGAAATAATTGAGAAAAAGTAGCTAATACCATCAATAAAAGCAACCCAAAAGGGAAGCAAGAATGCCTGGATATCATACGACAAATTACAATGAGGGAATGCCAGTGAGGAAAAGCTAGGAAAGTGCGGAGGATGTAATGAATTGACTAGTGAAAAGTTGTGCGATGACTCATTTTTCAACAAATTATTTGCTAATGATAGAATATTTATGATTGAATATTGGACCAGGATAAATAGCCAGATTGAGTAACCAAATTATCATTGTTTTAATTATTTCAGGAATTTAGACATAGGAATGCTAAAGATGTAGTGATGGAATAGTTATATACATAAAATTTGACAATGTTTCCGTTATAGAATATTGAAAAATCATTTTGACAGTACTCTGGTTGAAGCTATATAATTTGTTTTTCAGTCTTTACTGATATTTATTTAATATGTTGTCTATACCTATGGACTGGTGCAAGTCCTGCTGCTAAAGTTTACGACGTTAATTTATTTGATTTACAACAAAATTACATATTAATAAATACGAGCAGTTAGGCAGAGTGCTATTGGCAGGCGATTATAATGCTTAAGTAGGCTTAAACCCAGACTATATGGTATGTGATAGTTTTTTACCAGATATTGACCCTGAGCGTTATTGTCCTCACCGAATCATTTGCTAGGTATCAAAGGACACAACATGTATTTCACGCGGCACTCAATCACTTGATCTATGTAAAGCTACTACATTTAGTATAGTAAATGGTCGTCTTGGTAATTATTTTAATAAGGTTAATTAACGTACTTAAATAACGAATCATGAAGTACAATTGACTGTGAAAACGATTTTTACATAATCCACGATTTTACGTTGATAATATCAGTATTTTCAGTAATCATGCATCATTGCGTTTTTAAAACGTTGTGATTGTATATGTGATCAATTGATTGATTGATTGATTGATTTTTTGTGTATATATACATTGAAAGGACATTAAAGAAATTTATGTGAAAGTTCCCTACACCGTTTCTACTATTATAACAATGAACAACAGACTTTAAAGAAAAGTTAACATACACACAAGATGGACATTTTGTATTGAATATTTTATGTACATGATTGAGTCTTAATTGTATGACTCTATTTTCTTTATTAAGCTACCCAATACAGTAAAAACTCCGAAAACCGGACCCTCTGAAAACCGGAATCCTCTGAAAACCGGACTATTTTAAAAGTCCCTAATTTTCTCCCTATATGTTCATTGAAAAAAATCCTCTGAATACCGGAACCTCTGAAGTTTCCGAAAACTGGATTGATTTTCTATGATTTTCTAATGCTAAACATGCATAAAAATCCTCTGAAAACCGGCACAGCAATTTAAAGTGTCAAAACTTTTTGTGTCTTTTAATGTAGATCTGAACATAAATCTCAACAGGTGACATATTCAATTAACAGCAAATGGTCATATTCTTTTATCTATGCAGGTGTGAAAACACTTGTCAGTGCATGTTAATTTCTTATTGTCAATAAAATTATAGCTCTTTCATCATATTTGTGTCTTTCCTCATATAGATATGATTTTTCAAAAATGTTTTTAATGTGTATTCATGGATTTTCATAATAAAATTACTAAAGACATTTATTGCAAAAAGAAATTAAAATATGACTTAGACAAAAGGGTTGAAAATGAAATACAAAACGATTAAACAAAGTTATTGTTCAAACACATCATAATTATCAATAAATGTATAAAACCTCTGAAAACCGGAATCCTCTGAAAACCGGACTTTTGGTCAAGTCCGGACAGGGTCCGGTTTTTAGAGTTTGTACAACTAAAACAAATGACTATAAATGATTTTCTAGAGGAATAACCACGAACCTTGTGCTACTTGAAGTTTATGTTTAAGTTGTTAAGTATAATGTAGTAAGGCCACTATACCAAGATGAGCTGGCATAGTAAAAATGACACTGTATCAGAGTTACATAGAAGTTTTTCTTAGCTCTATATTCAAACTGTTGCCTTGTTTATACAAACATTTTTATCGAGAGTTAACTTTTTGTACTATTTTATCAACAATAGAAGTGACTGTAACACCGCACTTTGGGGTCCGACCCCATAGTGCGTGACGCACTTAGGGTCCAATTTTGACCCCAAAGTGCGTTAAACAGGTAGGTACATACTCATTTTTCCACATCAGACAAACGACCGCACTTTAGGGTAATAAAAATTCAATCAATGACAATGAATATTCATGGTGTTTTAAATAATGTATTGTAGTCAAAGCCAATGGTAAATAAAAATCAAGGTATTAAATAGACGCAAAACATTTGCACTGAATTATAGTAAAATTAAAAGTGATTTTAAATGATCTTTATCATTAGTGAAGAGCTTTCATCAAATAAAGAATTTGTATCAATTAATAAGCTAAAAATATTTTTTTTCTCTTATTTTCCATTTATTTTAAAAGAATGTACACCTTTTATTAACTCCATTGATTTTCTAGGTTATCTTAATAAGAGATTTCAGTAAAAAATGAGCCTGATAATATGTTGAAAGGGCCATTTATTAAGCTAATCTAGATGTGATATTTAAGAAAGATAACTAGATGTAGATGCGGCCTTAAGTAGAAGTCCGTACAGGGAGTACTCAAAAATATCATAAACTATTTAAGTAGTCACACATTAAGAGCGAAACTTTATAATAATGTGAAGTTCTCACTGAGGGGGATCTAGAGGGGTAAGTTGGGTTTCGACCCCCCTCCTGAGATAATAAAAATTACGTTTTAAAGGCCCATTATGCGTTGTATGCTTTTATTTTGTATTTTTTAAAAGCTTTTTAATTTTGGTGTACTTCTATAGTATCCAAAGAGATAAGGTCTCAAGAGACGGTAGAATTTTGAAGTACAACATCTGTGACGATTGTTCTCATCTGCCAGAGACAAGTTGAGGGACTTTTGTTAAGATATGCACATATATTTTCAAAGTCTGACAATGATTTAGGTAGGACAGGAATTATAAAGCATCAAATACCTACAGCAAATGCTCGACCAATTAAACAACCTGTAAGGTGAGTTCCTGTACATCTACAAGGCGAAGTTGACATGCAGATTGATCAAATAATGCAGGATAATATCATACAACCATCGACAAGTCCTTGGGCAAGTGGAATAGTCCTTGTGAAGAAAAAGGATTGATCACGGAGATTTTGTATTTATTATCGACGTTTAAATGATGTTACCATAAAGGATGCTTACCCATTACCAATAATTGATGAATCGTTAGATCAACTTGCAGGTTCTTCGAGGTATTCTTGATTAGATCTAGCCTCAGGTTTTCGGCAGGTTAAAATGTCAGAAGATGATAAACCTAAGACTGCATTTGTTACAAGAAGAGGCTTATTTGAGGTCAACAAAATGCCGTTTGGTTTATGCAATGCACCAGCAACATTTAAACGTTTAATGAAATATGTATTAGCTGATCTACTTTCGAAAAAATATGCCTTGTTTTTTAGATGACATCATAGTTGTTGGTAAAACATTTGAAGATATGATCAGGAATTTAGGACCAAGTATTTCAAAGGGTTGAAGAAGCTGGATTAAAAATGAAACTTAAGAAGTGCCAGTTATTAAAAAAGGAAGTGGAATTTCTAAGATATGTTATAACTGCAAATTGTGTAAAAACAGATCCAAGAAAAAGAGAGTGTAATTCAGCAATGGCCAACACCTAAAAATGTATCAGAAGTTCGTTCATTTTTGGGTCTTTGCAGCTATTATCGTAAATTCATCATGGGATATTCACATCTAGCAAGATCTTTGATTAAGCTGCAAGAGAAAAACACACGATTCTTATGGGATATTAATTGCGACGAAGCTTTTAGGAATCTTAAGGGTAAACTAACGACAGCTCCAATATTGTCACACCCTAATTTTTTTATCCCGTTCATATTAGATACAGATGCATGTGATTTTTCTATTGGGTCAGTCTTATCACAGAAAATCAACGGAGAAGAAAAAGTTGTGGCCTATGCAAGCAGAACATTAAGTAAAACAGAGCGAAAATATTTTGTTACGAGAAAAGAAATGTTAGCTGTAGTGTATTTTGTAAAGTATTTTCGCCATTATCTCTATGGACGTGAATTTCTAGTAAGAACTGGTCATGGATCTTTATGATGGTTAATGAATAAAAAAAATCCAGAGGGCCAGGTTGCTCGCTGGTTGAAGATGTTATCCTCATATCAGATAAAAGTAGAACATAGACCAGGACGATTGCACAATAACGCTGATAGCGTGAGTCGAATACCATGTAGACAGTGTGGTTTAACTGATGAGGTGAAAACACAAAACATCAGTACAAATATTTTTTCTTTCGATAGTGAGTCTTGTATTTATTCAGTAAACAAAGAAGAAGATCTGTTTCAAAATGTACAAAGCAAGATAAAGATCTCAACATAGTGATAAAATGGGTTTCAGAAGGAAAGAAACTTTCTTTTAAAGATATAAACAGTTAAATCCTTATGGAATCAGTTTGAGTTGTTGGAGCTAAAGAATGGTCTTTTGATAAGGAATATTAAAGATAATAAAATTGAAGAAAACTGTGTTCAAGTACTTGTACCGAGATCATACCGGCGAAAAGTGTTAAATAATGCGCATAATTTTAGATCTGCTGGACATTTAGGAATAAGGAAGACACTTTCGAAAATCAAACAAAAATATTATTGGCCAGGATTGCGAAGTGATGTTCGATTGTATTAGCAGGCTGTGAAGTGTGTATGAAAAGGAAGGGACCAAAAAAAAACTAAACAAGCACCAATGCAAGTTGTAAGAAGTGGTTATCCAATGGAAAGGATTGATAACCTTGGAGAGTTACCTATTACAAAACAAGGGAATCGATATATACATGTGATAGCAGATTACTTTACTAAATGGACAGAGTGTTTTCCAATGATGAATATGGAAGCTTGTACTGTTGCAAAGATTTAAGTAGAAGAAGTTATAGTAAGATTTGGCATACCATCACAAATACATTTGGACCAGGGTAGACAATTTGAGGGAAACTTATTTCGAGAAATGTGTCAGCTTTTGGGAATAGAAAAGACGAGAATAACGCCCTATCACCCTCAATCAGATGGTATGGTCGAGCGATTTAACAGAACACTAACAACAATGTTGAGTGCATTTGTAAATGAGCATCATCTAAATTGGGACGAGCACATTCCATATGTGATGATGGCATACCGAAGTTCGGAACATGAAACAACGGGAATGAGTCCGAACATTTTTATGCTGGGACGTGAAGTTTCTACTCCTTTCGATCTTAATTTTGAAAGCCTTCAACTATAAAGTCAATACCAGCATGCATGGGTCTGGGAATTACGTGAGATGCACATGCTTTTGTAAGACTACATACAAAACAAGCAATTTATATACAAAATTATTACATGACAAGCGTAATTCTTGTCTAATTCTCTTAATTCTCTTCTAGGAGATAAGGTTTATGTATTCTTCCCTGTAGTTAAAGTAGGAACTTCCCTCACAATTCACTTCTTTCTGGATGGGGTCCTTATACTGTTCTTGAAAAATTGTTCCGAGTTTTGTATAAAATTAACTGTGGTAGAAATCAAGCTATCCACAAGAGATTCACTGTGATAGAATTAGGAAATGTAAAAGTCAGTTAACGTTTTTGAATATGATTCTAATTCTGATCGATAGGACAATGAAACTGATAAGGGTAATGAAAATATGTCTTTAGATGATGATGAAGATTTACAAGTAAATGATAATAATACAGATTTACAAGTAAATGATAATGATAAAGATGAAAGTGATGAAAATTATGGACGAAGACGTAGAAAATTCTGGAAACAAAGTGATCCCTCGGAAGCATTAATCACAACAAAATAACATAAGAATTGCAGACTCGGTTTGATTGAGTCTGTACATGAGGGATAATAAATAAGTGCAACATCCCTCACGCCCCCTAGAACCGGCTTGAGCGGTACTCAATTCTCAACACTTTATAGTGTTGGCATCAATGATCCCGAAGGACCAGAAAATATAACAACACTGAAGTGAAGTACGGGGCAACTTTTTACGGCTGCCACACGGCACTTGTCACCTGCTGTTGTGAAGTACAAAATTCTGGAAACAAATTGATCCCTCGGAAGCATTAATCACAACAAAATAACATAAGAATTGCAGACTCGGTTTGATTGAGTCTGTACATGAGGGATAATAAATAAGTGCAACATCCCTCACGTCCCCTAGCACCAAATTGGACTAATGATTATGTACTTTATCATTTCAGTTCTAAGATGCCAAAGTATAAAATTACAGCTTGCTCAAGTCAGCAGTTGTTGCCTATATACCCAGAGTGCAAGACATCTGTACCTCAAGGAGTTAAATTTGAGACTCAATGTTGTAAAGTGGAACAAGAAAGATGACATGGGAGAAAACATTTGCAAGATAAGTGATAAAGTTTGCTTTCTGTGTCCAATATCTAAAGAGGCATATGAAGTTAAAACATTGTTTGGATCTTTGATACTTCTAAGATGACAAAATGTATCCCAAGTCATTCAAAATTAAATAAACATAAATCAGATAAGAAACCAGATGTTGATGAAGACTGGGATCATGATATTGAACTTATGTGTTACGCTGAATCTGAGAATGAAAATAATGATAAAAGGGAAAGTGGTGATAAACAAGAAGTTGAGAAAGAAAACGTGGAAACATAGAAAAGATTAGTGTTTAAAAAGGATGATAATAATAATAATGACCAAGTACTTAGTGGACGAGTGTATAGAAAATCTACAGTACCGCTATTGCCAGGTAAAAGAGAAGTTGATGAAATGATTGATTTAGATAGTGTGTGTATGTCTTCCAAGACAAAATTTACTAAAACAGTGAATAAAGAAACAAAAACAAAAGAAGATGAAAGAAAAGTTTTATATTCTGTAAAAGAAGCAAATAAGATGAGACAGGCAATAGACCTTGATCAACCAAGTTTTGTAGAGAAGAAGCAGAAGAAACCTATTGCTATTGAACTAAATAGAAGCGAGGATAAAATTATTAAGAAAAAGAACCTTGTGATTCAAAGTGGAGATGAAATTTGTTATGAAACAAGTGCCATGTGCCAAAGAAATAAAATATTTCAGATATATATCTGTGAATCTTGGAGATTATATTACAGGTGGTTTGATTCAGACATCAGATATAAATTTCAAAATAGATGAAAGTGGAATTATTAAGATAAAGATGTCAGTTGCATTTCAGTAAGATTTTAAGTAAGAAAAGACAAACACTTTTGTTGTTTCAAGATTAAACGTTTTTTATGTTTGAACTATGTGTTTTGTTTTTAAGCATATGAGAAAAAAAATACAAACACCACATATGTCCTTGATTATTTTATTGAATAACAGTTATAATATAGCTTAAATAATATTCATCATATTTTTGAGAGACGTGGGTAATGTGACGATTGTTCTTTTCAGTCTAGATTCTTTAATGATATTAAGTGGTTTGGTACCTAAGTTGTCGGTAAGTTAAATTGAAAATAAATATGTTATCTTGTGTTTAAATGTATAGTTAAATCTTTTATAAATAAGTAAAAAAATACATAAAAATTAAATGATTAGATTAAACAACTTAGCAATCATTTGATATAACGGTCATATTTTTATTATTTAATCATTGTATAATCATATGTAACCAATCATCTGGCAAGTAGCCATAAGGAAAATTATATATAACAGCTAGCCCGTGCACGTTACACATCAATTAAAACTAGATGTACAAGCAAATCTTACTGTGCGAAGGCTATTTATTGAATTCATCCTAGATCTACAGGAAAGGACATGTTTTATCTCTTAATACTTGTTGTATAGACCTTCCACGATGACAGATGACATATTTCCCAATTATCCCCTGATAATGTGTTAAATGAATGACATTCCAGAACAATTAGGGCTGTAAACATAGTACATGTAGTAAGGTGGGTAAAACTGATTTTGAAAAACTCTTCCGGAGACCCAAAGTTGTGGTATGTTCGAATCCCAAATTATTCAGAAAATGATTGTGTCACAGTATTGAACTGTTCACTAATCAGTGAAAATAGTTTGTAAGCGACCGGAAAGCTCAAGTCAGTAGAACCACAATGCGGTATTCCGAGGGTCGCAGGTTCGAGTCTCGGTCAGGCTGCACATTTATCTCGCCCTGTGACAATTATTGACTTTAAAAAAATGGAGGTGTTCCAAACATTTCTCATGGAGAAAATATATTTATTGTGAGTAAATATTGGGAGGGAACTGTTTTTATAGGGAAACCTGATGATTCCTACAATGCAGAATTACGGTCTGACTGCAAGTGTTGTATTGCTTTGAAAATTGTACATCATATCTGTAATTAGTTTTGTACAACTAATTTCTACCGTTTGAGGCCTTTACTCATTGGCCAAATACCTGAACCTGTTCTTTTAATCTGTTCCTTTTTGGCAATGAGTACAGTAATGTGAATTAGTATTTCATATGGATGTCAAATACTTCAATGTTTATATTTTGCTACTTTTATGACAAATTATTTCAAATTTATCGCTACTTTATTCAGGTAACAAGCATCTAATATTTCTCTGATACCATTATTTAAACATTTAAAAATTCATGTTTGCCCTTTCTAAAGATGTATGTAAGATTTCCCATGGCGAACGGTTGTTATGGAACTTAAAAAAAACTTAAGTTTGTTGATAAGCTTAATAATGTTTTTGTAAAAATCACTATTAAAAGTCCGAACTAGAAACTTGATATTTCACCGGGACATTGTACATGTAATAGAGTTCATTTATAGTTCTTTGGAAAAAAATATTAACTGCATTTTATTTCATCCCTATCATATTTAAAATGGGGCTCAATATGGCACCAACAGTTGTCAAGTAAATGACTGACACAGGCTATTTTTACAGCATCTTTTAAAGGGAGATACAGGCAAAATTTTCTTTCATTTCTTCGTTTTGAATTTTTAATTCATTCAACTGTAAATGTTGTCAAAATGAAACTAGGCAGTCACAGGAACAAAACTTTTCTCCTTATAGTGAAAATTTAATGAAATGGTGGTTTCCTAACCTGACCCACGTGGGTCACGTTAGAGTATTAATATTTCACAATAGTTGTCACAGTGAACTCTGGAAACGTTAAAGAACATGTCAAATGAATGGTTTAGGTTTGTTTCAATCATACTTTATCCACAATATCTGTTATTGTAACTTCCAGGGTTTGTTCAAGTCACATGGCTCGTTTTAAATCTACTCGGTGATTCTGTCGGCGACTAAATTTTGTTCAACATACGAGTATAAACATTTATTTACGCTCCAAACCCAAAATACCCGGTATAATTTATACAGAAATTCATGCTGGGACTGTTACGAATGTCACTAGCGTGATTCAAGTACATAAGTTAATTTTGATAATATGCCTGATTATCCTTTCAATTTTATGAATACATTTACAATTTATGTGCTAGAGTACTTTATTATATGGACAAATTTTTTAGATATTTCAAATGGTACAATTAATTAAACTTTTATCACTTAAGAATCAAACAAAGTATTGACCGCCATCTTGAACTCAACCTCAAATAGTTCAATGTCGCAGATCAAAAATAAGTCAGTACTCAGTATTTAAGCAGAACTAAGTTGACACCTTCAGAACTGTGGAACCAAAAGTGAGTTGATATGTTGCATATTAACGCACTTTGGGGTCAATTTCTCGATTTTGATCCCAAAGTGAGTTGGACCCAAAAGTGCTATGCGAAGTGTAACGCACTTTGGGATCCGACCCCGAAGTGCGTTTGCCCCAAGGTGCGGTGTTACCGAGATCATTATTCAAGATTAAACCAAGACACTTTACTGATGGGTGAGATTGTATGGTGTAATTGTTACAGTGTACACTGAACAAAAATTCTAACCGATCACCCTGAGTTTTCGCTTTATCGATATTTAAAAAAAAAAAAATTTATGAACAGCCACTCACCTGTCTGATAGAGGCTCCAGCATTGAACATTCCAACTGCAACGACACGATCCTGCATCGAGATTCGTGCCATGTTTTATCACTTATAAAGTTAACAAGGATTTATTCAATGTAAAGTTTAATACTCACCACGCTCTGCACGAACATTTCGTGCCAACATGTGTAAACCGCGCCCTGTCTCCCGCGTGAATGCATGGAACCGTATTAAATTATTTTTCATTCCACAAATCGGTAGAAAATGACACAAAAATCACCTCTGCAATATTTTATAAGGGTCTATTGACCCGTTATAAAATAATCAAAATTTAAAAAGTGATCGGTTAGAACTTTTGTTAAGTGTATCTAGGACATTTTGAACCAAAATTCGATCTTGATGTATTTCAAATAGAATACCGATCATAAGAAAAAATTTAGACGCGGTTTAATTGCAAATTTGCCTAATGTTAACAATTAATTATTAAATAACGACAATCATGATTTGATTTCTGTTGGCAATATAGTGACTAATTTACTGAAATTATTCGTGAGATAGCATTCTCATTCCAAACTCAAATTATAAGATAGTCGATCAAAATAATTACTGAAATCAAATCCTGGCTACAAAACATTGTTTACCTAAAAAGTAACAATTTTATAGATTTGCAATGAAAATAGGAGTTTTTCGTTCCTGGTGTCAACGTAAAAATCTACTGCTCATATTTGAAAAAGTTTCATAAGCTTTATTCAATGCCAAAATAGAAATTGATTTTTACAAAGAACTAGAAATGTGTCATCATGCCACGGATGCCCCCGCATGCAGCCAAAATTTCAGATGGTGCATTAATTATTTTTTTCATTTTAAGTTCAAAGCCCTTAAAACTTTTCAATGTTAACACAAACCATTTTCATACAATGTTCAAGGCACTGAAATTATTCAGTCTTAACCTTTTCAAAATAGCATATTGCATATTTGTAGCCAAAATAATGGCTAAAAGTATGAGTGCTGAAACTGAAAGTTCAAATTTTTCCAACATTCAGGAAAGATAAGTTTGTCTAAAATCATTGAACCACGACCAAATTCAAACTTAAACTGCTTATTCCTAAGATGTATCTATATTATTTTCAAAGTGAAAGGCACATAACTCTGCCAAAAAATCATCAAACCATGACCAAATTCCAACTTGACCTGCCCATTCCTTTGACATATCCATATGTCAAATTTAAGTTGAATATGTAACACTGTTGGGTAGATAATGAACAGAAACTGTAAATTTCATATTATTTTCAAAGTGAAAGGGGCATTACTCTGCCAAAAATCATTGAACCATGACCAAATTCGAACTTGGCCTGGGCATTCCAAAAACATATCCATATGTCAAATTTGAGTTGAATGTGTTGTACCATTGGGGAGATAATAAACGGAAACTGAAAATTTTTTCATATTACTTTTTTATTTACATAACTCTGCCAAAAATCATTAAACCATGACCAAATTTGAACTTGACCTGCGCATTCCTTTGACGCATCCATATGTCAAGTTTGAGTTGAATGTGTTGTACCTTTGGGGAGATAATGAACGGAAAGTGAAAATTTCATATTATTTTCAAAGTAAAAGGGGCATAACTCTGCCAAAAATCATCAAACCATGACCAAATTCGAACTTGACCTGTATTTTCTCATGACATATCCATATATCAAGTTTGAGTTGAATGTGTTGTACCGTTGGGGAGATAATGAACGGAAACTGAAAATTTCATATTATTTTCAAAGTAAAAGGGGCATAACTCTGCCAAAAATCATCGAACCATGACCAAATTCGAACTTGACCTGTATTTTCTCATGACATATCCATATGTCAAGTTTGAGTTGAATGTGTTGTACCGTTGGGGAGATAATGAACGGAAACTGAAATTTCATATTATTTTCAAAGTAAAAGGGGCATTACTCTGCCAAAATCATCGAACCATGACCAAATTCGAACTTGACCTGTATTTTCTCATGACATATCCATATGTCAAATTTGAGTTGAATGTGTGCAACCATTCTTAAGATAATGAACGGAAACTGATGATGACGGAATGACAGAATGACGGAAGGATGGAAGAACGGAATGACGGAACAGGGTAACACTATATGCCCCGGCCATTACATGGCGGGGGCATAAAAATGTCATTCAATCGTATCATGTAAATTTTTATAATCTTTCACGACGTATTTACAAATAGTTGATGTTTAAATTGGTGTATTTTCAAAATGGCGCCGTTTATCGGCAAATGTTCTGAATAAGTAATCTATGTTTTTCAACAGATATGGCTTTAAAAACGGGCACCTAACTGATTTATTTAACATTGTTGTTGATTCAGGTGTCCTTCTAGAGAAATGGACCGAACCGAAGAATTCTTAATAGCACTAGATAAAAAAGGTGATTTAAATAACGTCAATGATTATCGTTCGATAACGTTATTGAGTAATCGCGGCAAATTATTTACAGGTATCTAGATGCACGAGTCGTTAAATGGTGTGAGAGTCAAAAAAATAATAATCAGATGCGCAATAAGGTTTTAGAAAAAAATCATAACACCGTAGATGCAATCATTGTGCTGCATTTATAATAGAGCAAAACTTAAACGACACATACGTCTGTATTGTGCTTTCGTTGATCTGAAAAAAACATTTGATTCAGTGAACCGTAACGCTTTGTGGTTTAAACTGTACATGGTAAAACAATGTTTAGAAACATGTACACTATTGTAAAATCGAGTATAACATTTAAGAATTAATTTTCTGATTTTGTTTTAATGGCGGTGGGCTTACGTCAGGTAACGCAGCTATAATGCAGAATTAGGTATATAATGCAGAATTAGGTCGTTATTATTTATATGTATTTGGTTTTGTATATATTATAAAATATTTGGTTAAGATTATCAATAAGGATAAAATCTTTGACTTATTATTATCTTCTCGATGAATATGGACTTTGTAAATTTTGAAAATATGAATTTTAAATTATTTGTCAATGTGTTTAAGAAAACAGTAACGGATTGTGCCTTACATTATTTATCTCTCTACCCTACCCTACCCTAGACACTCATTGTGGCTACTGTATAAACCTTATTGAATTCGAGTGAATATATTTTGATACAAATGTTAATTAAATATTTCTGAACACATTACCTCTGTAGAATCCATCAACAGTTACTGTACTCAATGAGAACAATCCAATCAAACTTAGGAACCAAATAATACACGACATTTTCACCTGCTTAAATTAGATCAATAATTGAAGGTTTTTAGGCAGGTAGTAACTACATAAATCCATAATGTTCTTTCATAATTTTGTTCGTGATTTAAAAATATCTGAATGCGGAAGTTACAGTTGAATATGATATTCATATTTTACAAAAATAAATCTATTGAGGAAAAATGTAAATTCAAATTGGAGATTGTATTCTTATGTTATTCTTAGACCGATTTGGGTGAAAATCGTTGCAACGCTTTTTAATTTTGGGTCATTTGTCGCATTCTTGATAGGAATTCCGTAAGAAAACAAGTAATCTCTTTTCATTCAAGTCACGTCTTATAAAAAAATAATCAGTGAAATCCATTTAAGCTATGGAAAACAGGAAAAAGAGACTCATATCTAAATAAGTGTACGTAATGAAAAAGCAAGTAAATTATAAAAAATGAAGACTCTATTCTTCCTCTATATCTGTGTCTGCGTTTCCGTCTGAAATTATCGTATGCGCATACAACATATGCTGTGTTTGGGTTTAATTATAAAAAATCACATGTGTTATATATGAACAATATGAATAAATAATTCATGTAAATATATGGCAAAAATGATAAAAATACAGTAATAAAAACAGTGTGTGCATTTGTTTGTATAAAAATGACTAAATGTTAGGGTTATCATGTTTATTAAGCCGTTCGCTATTAATCATGAAAGATTACGTGACCACTATGTACAAGTGTGGCAAATCAGTGAAAGTTATCCTACTGTAGTGTTTCATAATTATCCGTGTAATTACGGTACGGGATGGATGGCCTTTTTCCCGGGGTTCGAAGTGCACTCTGTGCAGTTGGTTTATGGTAAAGGCGTCGGTTACTTCGCGGGGTTTTTAGCAGGATTTATTATTGCCATTCGTAGCGTTATACGCAATGTATTTGTTGAATTGTAAAGCCTTAACACGCGTACACTTTATTGGCGTTGTCGGCAGGATATATTTGTTTCAATTGGGATCGGGCAGATTGGTTTTTTTGACAGCGAATCGGTCGGGCGTGCGGCGTATGTGACGTCACATTGCGGGCTCTCGCTGTTGGCTTTCTGCAGCTTTTGAAACAACTTGGCGGATTAAATATTAAAAGTTTCGTGTGTTAGGGTGCTCGGCTGTAATTTTGAGTTTCCTGAGATCGCGTTAAGGAGTGGAAATTGGTTCGGGACTCTGAATTTGTAATTCAGTAATGATTTGATAGCTGTGCTGTACTAATATTTAGTGTGGATTTGAATGTATACTTATTTGAAGTAGATTTTGGTTTTCAAAAATTATTTCATAGTAAAAATCTAATTTTTTTTTATTTTTTTTTAATTCAATAGTTTTTAGCTTGAGTTCATTGATTGATTAATTGAATCTTAGATTGTGAATATTGTATTTGCTAAATCAATTTAATTTTTGGCCTGTGTACCATCTGATCCCATATTTAAATTGATTGTAACCTGACAAGTTGTCGGCTAGGTTAAGTGAATACCTAGGATTACGTCGTGTCTGTTTGTGTATGGCACCAGGGTCCGGTTGGTGTATAAAATAGTCACAGATTTAAAGGGATATCCTGAGTTTTAAAGGTGATTTGCCGGCAACTGACAATTTTTATGTGTGTGCTGAAGTGATGTTATTAAAAGCAATTGGTATTGTTAGGCATTTAATAAAATAAATTGTTTATTTACATTAGCAGTGTTTTGATTTTCCCAGGGAATGTTGTATTGTATTAGACCAATTTTGTATTAATAAATAGGTTGCAGGGAAGATTGTGAATTACATATTCACAAAGTTGGACCGGATTTACCTTGTGTTACAAATTAATTCGTTCAGTGTTAGAAGTATTGCACACCTTGACAATCTTTGTTTTGGTTTGTGCAGTATTGACATATTTGGTTTAATATTTGTTATACAAAATTAAACCAGGTTTAAATTGTTTTACAAATTAAACCATAAGATGTAACTTAAGTAAGTGTGTTGGTTTAATATTTGTTATACAAAATTTAACCAGGTTTAAATTGTTTTACAAATTAAACCATAAGATGTAACTTAATTAAGTGTGTTGTACATATTTTTGTTACGGAAAAATCTTTAAACACATTGGGATATTGCTGCTGGCCCAATTGTCAAACCGAAGTAAATATTTCGTGATCTTTGTCATAGGATTCGTTGTACGAAACAATACAAATATATGTTGGAAAGAACATCTGTTTTAAAGATTGAAACAACGGGAATAAATAAGTCGCAGTAGTAAATGTTATACATATTACAACATTGCGTTGTCCCAGATCCGAATATAAAATAGAACTTTGTGACACTTGATATAATTTGTAATAAATCATGAGTGACAAGGGAGAGGAAGCAACACCAAGAGGTTTTGGTCGTGGTTTTAGTGTTAACATTAGGGGAGCAAGTTCTGAACCAAGAATGGTTAGTAATAAGGTAAAAATGAACTATGATTCTGTAAGCGAACTGCAATTGTTGTCACATATTGGAAGTAAAATTGCAGGCAAAATCGGGGCACTAATATCTGAAGTGGGAAATTTAACACCGGGATAAATACCAGCGGCTTATGGAAACAGAATGACAGAGAGTGTCTTGATGTTCATGAACTTCGAGGAAAATCCAGCATTGAGTCAAAGGAAAGAACTTCAGGACAGGATTATGTTGGATCCAAAAGTGTTGGCGGAGAAGTTTAACAAGAGGGCCCTTGGGCCCTGGGTCGCTCACCTCAGGCATGGGTGAATGCCTGTATTTTGAGTTTGTGAAGGCAAACATTCTAGTTTCGATTAAACTGGGTAAAAGGTGATCTCAGTTTTACAAAGGTTTCCCAAAGCTCTGATCGGGTGACTTAGTTTCTGAACCTATTTAACTTAGTCTGAAATCTGCACTAGTTTTTGTTGACATAATATGTTGACAAATGGTTAAATGCGTCAATAACATCATAAAAATCTATGTCACAATATTTTGTGACCAATGTCACTGTGTACAAGTGTAAGACAATGACAAAGACTACAAGTAAATCAACATTTTTTTATCATTTATACGAAGACTTGAAATTACAGTGTTAGGTTAAATACAGTCTGAGTGACAAAGATATCTGAAAGAGAAATCTGTAAAATGGTGAAATTTTTAAGAAGAGCTGGTAAGTAAAGCAATGGCTGTTTTTTTGGGTTAGCACCATATTTTATTATGTAGAGATTCTTTCTGTACAACAGTAGATAATTTTGTGATCTGACCAGTAAGTTTCTACTGTACCCACAGTGGCATCGATATTTTGTTATTATCAAGTCTAATGCTGATAGATTATCAGTTGTAGGTTCATTAAGATGTAATTTACAGTTAAGCTTATCATACAAATACTGCAAAACACCCATATGAAATCTAAAACATCAAATATTAAAATCACCCAGAATAACTAAAAGGCTTTTGAGGTACCAAATGTGGAAAGAGTTCCTCTGTCAGCATAGTGCGAAAAGCAGAATCTGACATTTTTTGGTGATTTATACAATATCTTCAACTTGCATTTATTTTCACTTAATTCTCTTGCAACATCAGAAGAACAAATTCAAAATTTGGGAGCTAAAGCGGTCTGCAGATTTTACTAATAACATCAGCTTTGACATAAATAAGTAACCCATGTGGAGGTCTTTCAGATGTTGATGCAGTACACTGGTCATTGCGTATTAAAATGGTATCCTGTATCTGATAAGAAGTATCAATTATCATTTTCATGTAATCTAGTTTTTGCCAATCCAATAATATCACAAGACAACAATCCTTGATCATGTTTCACATCAATGAAATGCTTGTTTAATGACCTACAATTGTTGATTTTAAAATCCATTTTTGAAAATAAATGTATAGATTCCAAGGGAACATAACACAATTCTAGAGAAGCATCTTTAAGCAATCTCTCCATTTCTGTTTTAACTTTTCATCAACTTGTAAAGCCTGCTCATTAAAATTGAGAATTTGAAGCTTTTCTAAAGACCTTACTCGACTATAAATGCAACATAATGAAGGTGTGGAACTTTTCGTGTTTACCTTTGGGATAAGTCAATCCACGACACTATCAAGTGTTGTTCCTTGTGCTCTATGAACTGATCTCCTG
>NW_026854315.1:0-23248 GCF_026571515.1 Ruditapes philippinarum
TTTTTCTTTAAATTTGGAAATTTCAATACAAAAACATAACAATTTACCTTTTACACTGTTTTATGGAGGCAGCATTTTGGTTTCTGAGAAAAATGACGTCTTATTTTTTGACGAATTTTCATTGTCGAGGAAATTCAGGTCACAGGGGTGGTCAAAAAGGTTTTTTTTTTAAAATACGTTTCAGTCCCAGAAGAAAGAGTAACTTTATTAAAAACAATGTAGAACAAATTTGAAATAAACAGCCAAGCTGTAAAATGTGCTATCGGTGAAATGAAATTTGTAGTAAGGTCTTCAGCGTACCCGTTTTATAACATGACATGACGTGAACGTGAAGATAACCCCATAGGGAAAAGTCACCAATAATCGTGCCAGGAATCTACACGCCGTATTTACATCGAACATGCCCATGAAGTAAAGTGAAGCATACCTTGATCAAAACTATATATAATCTGGTTGATAAGCCAAGGATGGACAAATAAAAATCTTTATTAAGAACATAAACTACCTAATAGTTTTTCCGACAGGTAAAATTTTCGGCACTTGGTCGCCATATTGCCAAAAATTTTTGATCACGTGAGATTACGAGATTGACCTTTACGAACTCCATGTGCCTCCAATATTTTTATTAATTACTTTTTTTAAAGATATTGAAAAGGGTGATTTTACTGACTTTTATAATTCAAATACAATCGGTATTTAAGTTCTAGAAAAATTAATGAAAATAAATAAAAACATTATCTTGAATAAAAGTATCGAATCATGTAACAAAATGTTCTAAATATAGTACACGACTCTATTCAAGATCTGTTCCCCTGCAGCGAATGACGTCATACCGAGATCTCGCGTGGCACCTGGGAATGTCATGGCCAACTGTAGTCGGCGTAAATTGATATTTTACAGTTAAAAAGGCAATTTTAATGACGGTATTAATTATTTTGATACTTTTAATTGGTATATAACGAATGATATTTAAAAATGATTTATTTTATCGTAAAATGCACATAATTGATTGGGTCAAGTGTATTTGCAAGTGAAAAACAAGAATAAATCAACTTATGTTATTCTGGTTAGGTTTCGTAACGGGTCTAATCCAAAACTTTAATGCCGCATCAGATAAAAAACAAAAATGTTAAAAAGCGGCTTATAAAGTTTTGGAAGCCAGAACTAGTAAATTTGCTATGTGTTTGTTTTTCTGCTTAGTTTTAATTTATGTAAATGCTTAGACTACATGTTTTGTTTGTTTAGCCTTGCTTTTGTGCACCCTTTTAGTTTGCTATGATGCCTTTGATTAAATGTGTGTTGTTAATTTTTCTTAAAACCCTTGTATTATTATGCTAGTTGAATCTTTGTTGTGTTTGTATGGCTTGTTCATATTAAACTCCTTATTTCCCCATGTCCATTAGGCTGTGCATGCAACTTAATTTTAGTTAATTTTGTTTGTTACACTGTATGCGCTTTATCTTGTTTCTTTTTTATGCTGTATAAGTTCTATCATAAATTTTTATGCACTTTTATAAGTAAGTTTAATTTTATCTATTTATTTATTTATATATATTTTTTAGGAAACCTTCAATTACGTATTTATAAATTGTAGATGTTAACTTATAACTATTACTATTTTATTAATTTTTTATTATTATTTTTATTTATTTCACATTGCTATATGTATCATACTTAAATTTCTAGACTACAGTCATTTATTACTTTTAAAAAAACTGTTATTACCTTTAACACAATATGTACTGCGCATGTCATCAAACTATGCCTTAATTTACCATCTTATTGCAAAGTTCTTCTTAACCTTGATACTTTTATTTCATGCTTAAGCTGCTAATAGTTTTATATGTTTTTATTTTCAGAACTGTTATATGTTAGCAAATATGTTTTATGCTTTTGTTATTGTCGGTAAATAGCTTATTAGCTAATGTTTCTTGTAATATGTAAACCGACTTAAAATAAAGTTTCTTGTATCTTGTATCTTGTATCTTGTATAATGGTAGTGTCCAACAACATAATAAAACGTTAACTGTTGAAGTTTTTTTTTCTTTTCATTTCTTTTATATTTTTTATATAAAATAATTTAACAGATAAGACTTTTGTTCATAAGAGCAAGAAGGACACAGAATAGTGTCATTCCTTCTTAGCACTCTAACTGGACTGCAAAATTTCAGGTGAACCCACCCATCACAGGAACCTGTCACAAAATCCCCAGTTAACGATTATTAAATATGGCAATTTGCCAATGTCTTTTTACATTTTGAGCCTGCAAACAATACATTTGTCAGAAATCTAGAATGTCATTTTCTTCAACATTCGAGTCAGTATTAAAGCAACAACATAGTCTTTTGACATTTTTTGTTTGGAATACCAGAATGTACTAGCAACAACGTGTTGATACGCTTTGACTTATTTGACTTTTGGTCTGAAATATGTGTTTTAACTGCATCAAACAATTGGTCTTCAGTTACCCGCTTTCCCCCAACAACCTTACTTAAAAAGTCTTTTCTTGTCTTAGCAAGTGGAACATTTACTACCTCTATTTTCAAGAAATGACCTAGCATCTGATGCAATTGGTACATGGTTTTAAAAGTGTTTATTATGCATAATTTTCATGTCTCCCTGGATAAAAGGAAATTCCCAAAGAATATTTTGGCATGTTGAGTAAATTCCCAATTTGCAGACAAACCGAGGGATTTTTTTCCCAATCTGTCCGGTACCCGCAACCATTCCCAAGTAGGGGAAAAAACACTGATTAAACATGTAGCACTGGTTAACACTCAATGTCTTATAGAAGACTTAAGAGAGCCGCAGTAAATTTATTTTTTATTAATCTTGCCTCCTCTAATAATAATTTTAAGTTACATGTACTTCTAATCAAAACTAACTGAGTTATTAGTCCAACAAATTAGACTTGTCAAAAAGCCATCCGAGATAAATTGGTGGGGCGATGTCTTTTTCCAACAGTTGGACAAGGGAGTGGCTAGCTGAATGGGCCCGTAGGGCTAGCCAAAAGTTCTAGCCGTAAGTGAGTCACGTGCGTCAAGCCTATTCACACTGTGTGGGCTAGTTGTAAAACATTACAGTAAAGGTAATTGAAGGTTTAATAAATCTTGTTTCTGAACCATTTTCTTGGAAATTCTTTTTCACTTGTTAAAAATAATTGCTTGAACTTGATCATACATCCATTATAAAGAGCAGATCAAATTTTGTATCGTCTTTGCTATTGCTTAAATAATGCGGAACTGCTAGCCTATACAGCGTTTCACAAAGAAGCTAGCTGTAAATGACTCACATACCATGATACGGCTAGAACATTTGGCTAGCTGTAAGGTCCCATACCATTTTATTGCTGATTTTGTTCATTTTGCATCTGCAATAAATGTGCGTGCTTGCACGCACATACTTTTGGAAAAGTTGCGTACTCATTGCTTTTTTTTGGCAAGGAAAACACATGTTTGTGCGTGACTAGGCATGCTGTATATACCGACAATAGATAAAATTTGACTCGACTTGACTTGTACACAATAATTTATAGACTAAATATGTTGAAAAAAACTTTGATGCCAAAATTAGTTAGGTTTAGGAAAGTCGTATAGACAATCCGTAAATTTGTAGATAATCTGTAAATTTACAGATTTTTATATCTCTAATTTACAGACTGAGTGGATGAAAACTGTAGAATTGGCTTTTTTTTTTTCAAAAAATTGCAATATGAAATTTATTAATTGTTTTAGATAAAGCATACATAAATTAAGATCATTTATGATTTTCTTGTATTTTTATTGATTTTGCTTTTTTAGATTTCTAAAAAAAATGAACATCAAGAAAAAGAGCTGAAAGTCACAAATAACCATGTCTTATGCATGCTGTAAGTGAAACAATTGAATTTAACATGCTGTTTGTATGACAACCTTGTTTTCAACAGTTTTTTATCATCATTATAAATGTATAGATGGAGATATCTATAAATTTAACAGATTATTTATAATTTTATGGATAATCTTTAAATACGCGACTTTCCTAGATCTGTTTAATTACATTGACTTACTTGATTAATCAGAGGATGGCGGACCATACAGCCACTGGTATCCATAAAATCTGTCCCAAAGCCTTGTAAATTGTAAAATCAGTCTATAAAGAAATGAGAGCTCGACCACAATTGCTACAAGTAAAACAAAGCAAAATATTAGGAGAAGCAGGTCAATTATCTCAAAAACTTCCATTTTTGTTGCGGGAAATGAAACAAAGATGGTGGCGCTTCCTGTTGATTCCTTCTACTTCTCGAATTTCTGGTGGAATATTTTTTGGGAATCTAAAAATAAATAGCTCAATGTCCACAAAGTATAGCTCTCAAAGTAGAGGAGATATCCGTTACTGAAATTGTGAATGCAAACAGATTCAGTATCCTTTAAAAAATCACCAAGCCTGCAGACATGCTGCGCATTAAGAAGAAATATGGATAGTTTTGTTTTTTCTTTGCAAAAGTGCTCAGCCATTATTTCTAACCATAAAAGATACCTCGTTAAAACGACGAAAATCTGTCGTAGTTGCGCAATGTGCTGCTCTACATGTGACGCGCCATTTTTAGTCATCTCAATCAGTCAAATGCTTGGTTACTATCGACTCAAGCGTCTATATTATTTGGCGCGTGCACGCACCTGCTGTTCGAAACTAACAAAAGTTGAATGGGCAGTGTGTGGGGTAACACTCGATCACACGAACAAGTGCTACAACGATATAACGAGGTACTTGTTAAAACGCTTGAAAAGTGTGTAATATAGGTTATCTCAGCATTTAGCGAGGTAAACGTACCGAGGTCTAGGGAAAAGTACCTCGCTATTTATTGGTACCTCAGTGTGTGACTGTGTACTTCTATTATGTACCTCGTGATGTGACATAAACCAACACAAACACACACACAGGTGAATCGCTATATGCCACCGCATCGCAGATGCTGCGGTGGCATAAAAAAGTTTTTTTTACCTAAAAATACTCTTAACTGATAAAAGTACATGCATAAAATATATGTACGAATCTAAATTTTTAGGTTTAAGTTTCACAGTTTTATTTAATAAGCATCCCAGTTTGTATATTAGTAATACAAAAAAAAAAATGAAACAAACAAAATGGTAATTCTCAATGACAGAATCTGTAAGCATGGTAACCGTAAGTCTCCACTAAAAAAACAAGAACTGTCGGAGGACAGTAACGCTCGACTATTCGAAAATTTGTCACAAGGGTGTTTCATTGAGTATAATAATGCTTACCTATATGAATACATAAAATTGTACGAAAAGGTACAAACCCTTCAAGTTTCAATACAATCACAGAGAACAAGTGTTTGAAGTTTCAATCCATTCCCTTCAGTAGTTATGGAGATACCAGCTTACATACAAAAACTTAACCAAGAATTTCTAAGTCGAAAAAGGGGCATAATTATGTAAAAAAGCAAATCAGAGTTATGGGACTTGTGCCAATCATCTAAGATAATCACAGAGAACAAGTGTGTGAAGTTTCAATCCATTTCCTTCAGTAGTTATGGAGATACCTGAGCTTACATACAAAAACTTAACCACGAATTTCTAAGTCGAAAAAGGGGCATTATTATGTAAAAAAGCAAATAAGAGTTATGGGACTTGTGCCAATCATCTTAGATAATCACAGAGAACAAGTGTTTGAAGTTTCAATCCATTCCCTTCAGTAGTTATGGAGATACCAGCTTACATACAAAAACTTAACCAAGAATTTCTAAGTCGAAAAAGGGGCATAATTATGTAAAAAAGCAAATAAGAGTTATGGGACTTGTGCCAATCATCTTAGATAATCACAGAGAACAAGTGTGTGAAGTTTCAATCCATTCCCTTTAGTAGTTATGGAGATACCAGCTTACACACAAAAACTTAACCAAGAATTTCTAAGTCGAAAAAGGGGCATAATTATGTAAAAAAGCAAATCAGAGTTATGGGACTTGTGCCAATCATCTTAGATAATCACAGAAAACAAGTGTGTGAAGTTTCAATCCATTCCCTTCAGTGGTTATGGAGACACCAGCTTACATACAAAAACTTAACCAAGAATTTCTAAGTCGAAAAAGGGGCATAATTATGTAAAAAAGCAAATCAGAGTTATGGGACTTGTGCCAATCATCTTAGATAATCACAGAGAACAAGTGTGTGAAGTTCCAATCCATTCCCTTCAGTAGTTATGGAGATACCAGCTTACATACAAAAACTTAACCACAGGGACGCCGACGCCGACAAATGGGTGACTGCATTAGCTCGATTATTCTACGAATAGTCAAGCTAAAAATTGTTTGGCAATAAAATATTTTGGGCAGGGGCGATTTCTGTGGATATGTAGCATATTATAGAGACAACCAACAATATTCTTTCTTTTCCACAGCACAAAATCTCAACCAATTTATTTCAACGCATATCAATTATATCTTCAACATCTAAAAACATCTAAAAACTTGAATCTGTGCAACAAATAATTAAATGATAAATAATCAGTTCATATAATTTCTTAGGTTAATTATGATACAAAAAATACTTTGTTGATATTTTAAGTGCCAGAAGTGTCCTTCTATAGTATATACACAGCTGGTCTCTTTAACTTCAATACAGAGTTAGTGCTTGTAAAAAGGTTGTCATGAAGTTCTACAAGTAATGAGCATTTTGATATTATACTGGTAGTATTTGCCTGCATAACAAAATGATAAAATAAAGCTGCACAAAATATTATAGTTTAAGTCATTGTAATGAATATGAAATCTGCATGATACATTATACAATACTTTGTTTCTTTATAATATTTAACTATCTATTCAGTCATGGAATTTAGCACTGGCCCGGCTGCCCATGGCCAGTGAAAATTAGTTTGGGCCAGTGTAAATTTTAAGAAAATTTAATTAAATATATAGTTGAATAAATTCAAAACTAGAGTTTTGGCCAGTAGATTCAAAATCTTCTGGCCAGTAGATTCAAAATCTTAAATTCAATGACTGCTATTTGCAAGACCCATCAAATTGAGATGGTTTGACCGACACATTGAGACCAGGTTTGACAAGGACAGTATTTGTAAAACTTAAATCTGTTTAAATTTTTTGTAACGAAGTAAGTAATGATCCTATTACATTTTTTGAAAAAAAAAACACTGCTTCGTGCTGCCATAAATTTTAGCTGTGTGTCCATAATGACAAAGGGAACAGTACATGTACTTTTTAAACTGCTTTTGTTCATTATAAATGGTGTCATTCATAAAAAAATCCATATCAGGGTTGTCAAAATATAGAACAAGAGGGCCAAGATGGCCCTTGATCGCTCACCTGACCGATCAAACTCATCCAAGCAATTACCTAGACAAGAATCCTGACCAAGTTCAGTGTGTATTCTAGGAGTGGGGATGGGGGATTCACCCCTATTTATGAGAATTCCCCCCCCCCCATTTTTTCAGAGTCAGGGGGGAAATTTTACATGGAGAAAGTAGGAAAAAAATCAACAAATGTAATAAATTCTCACTTTTCGATAAAAATCCCCCCTGTTTTTCAAATCCTAGAATAGACACTGCAAGTTTCATGACAGTTGAGTAAAAAATGTGACCACTAGAGTGTTTACAAGTTTTTTTCATATTTTGGCAGTGTGACTAGTTTTTGACCCCAGGTGACCCATATTCGAACTTGGCCTAGAAATCATCAAAACAAACTTTCAGACCAATTTCCAGGATATTTGGATTAAAACAGTAGCCACTAGAGTGTTGACAAGATTGTTTTATTTTCAGCTCCTGCAGTGTTTTTTTTCTTAATATATAACTACTACCCTAAAACGGTACTGTTCCCAATAGAAAATAGACATTAAAATTCCCAATTTCCAATGTTAAATGCCCAAAATGGCTGTTCAAAATGCCAACAAGGCCAAGTGACTTTTCTAAAATCATTTAAATCCAACATATTCATATAAATCACCACTCAATAGTTCTATCTGGACAGTAGAAGCTGTTAGCTATCTTTATTCATGATGTCTAATCTTATTTGTAGCTGAAAAAATGCAATAAAAAAATTCCCAATTTTAGTCAAAATAACGCATTTTTTTCCCAATCAGTCTGGTACCGGCACCATTCCCAAAGTAGAGAAAAAAACGCTGTCCTGTGACCTAGTTTTTCATCCGAGATGACACATGTTTGAACTCATATGAGCAATTGACTAGAAAAGTTTTACTAGAGTGTTAACAAGTTTTTTCCATATTTGGGCAGTGTGACCTAGATTTTAACTCCAGGTGACCCATATTCGAACTTGACCTAGAAATCATCAAAACAAACTTTCAGACAAATTTCAAGGATATTTAGATTATAACAGTAGCCTCTATATAGAGTGTGAACAAGATTTTTTTATTTTTAGCTCCTGTGACCTAATTTTTCATCTGTGATGACCCATGTTAGAACTCATCTGAGAAATTACTTAGACAAGCATCCTGACCAAGTTTGATGATGATGAAGTCAAAAATGTGACAACTAGAGTATTAATAAGGTTTTTCTATATTAAGGTGGTGTGACCTAGTTTTTGACCCTATGTGACCCATATACGAACTTGACCTAGGAACAAAGACATAGATAACTCTATGTCTCTGCTAGAAATCATCAAAACAAACATTCAGACTAATTTCCAGGATCTTTGGATCAAAACAGTAACCACTAGAATCTTAACAAATTTTTTATATTTTTAGCTCCTGTGACCTTATGTTTTTTATCTGAGATGACCCATATTCAACTCATCGAGCAATTACCTAGACAAGCATCCTGACATGTTTGATGATGATTGAGTAAAAAATGTGACCACTAGAGTGTTAACAAAGTTTTTCCATCCGAGCAATTACCTTAGTGAGACAAGCATCTTGACAAAGTTTGATGATGATTGCGGCAAAAATGTGACCCTTAGAGTGTTAACGAACAAATGTGGACGGACGACTACTATAGAACATAAATTAAATCTAAATTTTTTTTTTTTTTGGGACAATAAGCACAGTACCACAACATGCTCATGTCAAAATAGACTCTTAAAACTTCCAGCAACAGCTAAATTTGACTCTATGTACTTGTTTCCCCACAAATCACACTTTTTTACAAATAAAATAAGAAACTGTCAATGGATGAGTACAAAATTTTGATAGAATACTAGAGTCAGTGTACCCGGTTCCGCACAGGACCCGGTCCCGCACATTTTCCCATTTTTCATTTTTTCTTGAAAATTCAAATGAATTTATTCAGTTTTCATTTGTGTTTCACTGAACTGGCATGTTTACAACAGTATTTGACATAATCTGGGATCTTGCACCCCAGCCTCTCCCTTGACAGTGTGGACTAAAATGTAAATACATGTACATGGCTGTGTATGTCACACATAAAAACAACTTATTCAGCAATTAAACCATGCTAATTTCTATTTTAATGTTAAGATCATTATAAAATATATATTTGAAAAGAAATGTATGTTTTTGTTATGGCAAATTTGCTGTTAGTTATAAAATATATGCACATGAATTAACTTCTCCCAACTACCAAACGTCAAGTCATTTCACCTTGATTCTTTTGTTTAAAATGATACCAAACTCTTAATCCAACAAATCATAACTTAAAAGATGAAAAAACTTCAATAATAATGTTTTATGTCTGTCTTTACTACCTACAAGTGGTAAAAAGTATATTTCAATTGCTGTTACATGTTTCCTGTGTGCTACTATGCTTGGAAATAAATGTTTGTATACTGTAGTAAGAATGCGCATTAAATTTATTTGAAGTCCTGAAAATTTGCAAAAAAATATAACTTATCTGGACTTAGAGATGTTAAATAATTTATAACACATGTTTAAGATGTAAAATAACCTTTCGGTATAAAAATGGCTTTGTGTGCGGAACCGAGTCCACTTTTATCATATTTGGCCCATTCCTGTTGCTTAAAATCAAGTGCGCCCAGTAGTATGACATACTTAAGATAGAAACGTTTGGGTCATCAGTTTTTATGGGCAAAGGATGTAATTTTCAAAATAATATCAATTATAAGAAGAATTTTTAACTATAAGATAATTTTCTTATTTTTACTTAAAAAAGTGTACGACTCCGGGTACACTGACTCTAAGTACAGTATCTGTCCACCATTTATGTGTGGATTTATACACGGACTTTAATTGACAAGGATCGGACACTTCCGATGGGGCTTTAAATCGGGCCGCGCGCATGCGCGAGATCTTCTCACCGGAAGAAGATGAAATAATGGCGTAGACCGAGGATGTCATGTGTAAACATTTGATAAAAAAACTCGGTTTTTGCTGTTGATTGCGTTGTTTATACAACTTTGGTACACACTATTTGTCAAGTAAGTATTATTGAATATGTTTACATTAAGTATTTATTTTATTTAGCTCCTAAAACAATCAAACTGCCGTGAAACTCAGTATTGTGATTTTGCTTATCGGAACGGTAAAATTATTCAAGATGGCGGTGAACACGAACGAAAATAAGCTGATTTTGCTGCCCAAATATGACGAAACACGAATTTATTTTATGTTTAAATTGTAATGTTTATACTAACATAGTATTGATTTGAGCAGTCAGATAAATGGTTTTCTTAGAATATGGCTGTAGAATACCGCAACATTAGATTTAAATCACCCCTCGTTCAAAGATGGCCGCATAAATAAAAAAAAATCTTCGAAATTTGCTTCCCATTTCATAGAAGGGAAAACTGTTGTTGTTCAAAAATTCGTTCTCATTATTATCACCATTGTGTGATAAGTGCAACAGAAGTAAAAATTAGGGAATTACTTACAAACTTCCTTGGTAATTTTAGTTTGAAATTTGTCTATTTTTGGTTTATTACATCTAAGTTAATTGTTAATATTCTGTTCACATAACTTAAGTTTTACCCTTTTCCTGAAGGTCATGGAGGATTCAATAACACTCAAAATACATGTAGAAATCCTGGACAAAATTTACTTGAAAAAAATAGGAGTGAAGTCTTGAATTTTTCATTTTAATGATAAGTATATGACCAGCATTAAATTAATTTGAGCTGGGATATAAAAATTACAGATTGCATGAGTGATGTTTTGGTTGCTGTACATGTATTTTGCATATAAATCTGAAACACAATCAGGGACAGCAAAATCAGTTGTCAACAGGGTTGTCAAACAAACTCATTTGTGTTATTGTCTGACTCAGAAGTTGTGTTCAAAATCTTGAAATAAATGGGCTGCAGCAAAGCAAATAAATATCGACTGAATTTAGAAGAAAATATTCCTGCAAGACACAAGTGAAAATATGTTTCACTGCGGAAAAAAATATTTTTAAAAGTGAAAAAACTAATTTTACTTCATCAATATTTCTCAATATTTGATTTGTATGTGTTAAATTTTATGGGTATTTTATATATATTTTCAGATTATTGATCCTGGTACAGTCATTTGGTGATATATCAACATACAATCATGACAAGAAAAAAAGGACAAATTGGTAGAAGAATGAAGCGAGAGAAACCACGGAAGCAACATAAGCAACACTTGTCAGCAGATGTTCTGGCGGAAGACCTTATCAAAATCGCTTGGTGACACATTCTTCGTTAAGGATGGTACTACAGAAAGTTATGAAACACCTCTAGAAAGAGTTGAGTGCTTTGACAGTGATGGATGTCATGTTGACGAGTTTTTTGTTATTCTTGACAAGCCTTACAGAAATTTCCAGATACTGATCTTGATGAGTTTGTGGAAAATGAATCATTAAGGATATTTAGTGAATTCCGTGAGAACTGTAAAAGGCATATAACAAATGACAATTTCACATACATGAAATCTTCAAATGACTTGAAATTCATACATTTGTATGAATAATTACATATATAATTGAAAGAAATTAAAAATGTGTTCTAGTATGTAAATAAATGTTTTCAAAAAATCTACTGTTTCATATTGTATGTATGTCCTCCCAATGAATATATAAATATAGAACACAAAATTGTGCTGGTAATAGCATTGATACTTAAGTACTGTTATTAACACTTACTACCTGAATTTTAACGTTCCTTCTTTAATCAAGAAACTTCAAAGAAATTTATTCTTTAATTAAAAAGTTTTAGGCACGTTAATTTTAATGAGGTGTTTATGAATAATTTACACTTACCAGATAAAAAACGACCGCTCAATACCGACTCAAACTGTGAATGTCTGTATCAATATCAATTATCCCAAAAATGTTATAATGACTTCCAAAAAAAATAATATAGGGCCTGTTTTTGTATTTAAAATATTATTGAAAAAAAGTCAAGTAAACGCCCGTGCTTACCAAAAAAAAAACAATACATGTATAAATGAATTGTTCTACGATATTACGGAAAATAACTGCATCTGGAAAGTACAAATCCAACTATTACTCGTACATCCCTTAATAAAAGCAACTTCAACTTCGCTCATTAAATAATAGAAGCCGTGGAATAGTCTGAAATGGTATTTTTTTAAATATCCGTAAATCAAGTTTAATGTTTGAAAAAAAAAGATTTTAACCGTTTGTACACGGCTTTGTCTTAATCGTCGGTATGAACGGAGACGGGCTAATTATATATATACATATATATATTATTATTATCTAATTGACACCTATATTTGTAATAAAAAATAAATTTTCTCAAATATAATCAACAAATTTCCAAAATTGGATAATAAATGATACGCCAACAATACTTTTTGTACTGTAGGTATCAATTTCGCACCCCGAAAAGTTAACGGTTAACTACTCCGAGTTTTCGTCGTATTTAATTTCTTAATCGTCGGTATGGACAGAACATATATATTTTTAAGATAAAAATAGATGATTGCAATAAGGGGCCGATTTTCTCAAAATGTTCCTTTTAATTTTCAAAATCGGATAATAAATGTTAAAGCAGCAAGACTTTTTGTACTGTAAGTATCAATTTCGCACCCCGAAAAGTTAACGGTAAATTACTCCGGGTTTTCGTCGTTTTCAATTTCTTAATCGTCGGTATGGACAGAGAGTATATATTGTTTTCAATAGAAATAGATATTTGCAATAAGGGGCCGATTTTCTGAAAATGTGTCTTTTAATTTTCAAAATCGGATAATAAATGGTAAAGCAGCAAGACTTTTTGTACTGTAAGTATCAATTGCGCACCCCGAAAAGTTAACGGTAAATTACTCCGGGTTTTCGTCGTTTTCAATTTCTTAATCGTCGGTATGGACAGAGAGTATATATATTTTTCAATAAAAATAGATATTTGCAATATAAAATCAATTTTCTGAAAATGTGTCTTTTAATTTTCAAAATCGGATAATAAATGGAACGACAACAAGACTTTTTGTAGAGAAGGTATCAGTTTAGCGCAGGTATTTTACGCTTAACTCCGATAAACTAAAAATTATTGATCGGTTTCCCGATATCGAGTGTACAGGTACACGCGCGACAAGATATTTTAACGTTTTATATAGGTTTACTAGGAGTGTCCGATCCCTGTAATTTAAATCCGTGATTTATACCGGCGAACACTTTTATCTTGTATATTATTATAGACGTTCAAATATGATTTTTTTTCAAAACAGCTTATATCAAGTTTTTTTTTTATATATATGATCAGTGCATGTGCTGGGATTGATATCCTGAAGATAAAAAGATACGAAGTTTACAGGCCAAGGTTACAGTCGCGAAATCAAGTGACAAATCGATTTTCACATATTATTAAATAATGTTTGGTTGTAATTTGTAAATAAGGACAATATATACATACATATCATACTTTCATCATTCACTTCTGAGCTGAAATCATTACTTTAAATAAATTTTATATAATCCGGTTTATTAACGGTGTTCAGTGTAAATTCGCCTCGGGTTGATAACCCACTCTCTGATTCTTGGCTGAACACCACTAAATTATAAGCAGTAACGCCCCCCACCCACATCACATCACATCAAACAAAACAAAAAACTAATATTTTTTTATTGAATAATCATAAAAGTGCTAACAATGTGTGCACTCCAAAAAGTACTCCCACTAGTTAGAACAGGTGTGGATCAGAGGGGCTTGTAAAATATGATATCGACCAAGGTTAACACATATCCCAATGGGGGTTGACATTTTGAAAGTTGTTAGAAACTTTTCATTACTATTTGCACAATTTATGCTAAAAACCTAAAACGATATCCAATTCTCAATAGAGTTGGAAGACATACTTGCCGTATCCCAGGGGCTCATGACCCTCTTCCCCCCCCATTCCTCACCACCCTCGGGATTTGCACATGCTTTGTTGTAAAACTGTGCTTCTTTTGAAAGCACAATTTTCTTGAAGCTACCTTACTGCACGGTAATTTAGTTCAAGTCATATTAGAATCTCAATCTGATGTTATGTGTATCTTAGTATGTAGTTTTTCAGATGCTTATTTTGCCAAGGTTGACTTATTACTACATAGAAATTGCATAGATATGTAAATTCTCATGCTTTACATTTCAGAACTAACCCTTAAAGGTTACAACTCCAGATCTTCTGCCAAAAATAAAAATCAAAATATTAAAGAAGATTTCACTTAAATCATTACATTTTTTTAACAAAGGAAAAAAATAATCAACATCTCAAATAGTCATAATTTCATTTATTGTCATCGACAAGAACATATAAACAAGAAATATGAACACAACATTTTACCTTAAATCCAATATGCTACATGTATATCCAATAAATACAAGTTAGATTGCGATCCTACCTATCGTTTGTTTGTTTGTTTTGGGTTTTACGTCACATCGACACAGTATAGGTCATATCGCGACGTTCCAGCTTTACTGGTGGAGCGATCCTACCTATCGTACAGGGTTACATTTCACCTACAATCCAAGTTAATGCAGTAAGTTTAATAATTTTTTTTATACCTTGCAAATATATCTTCAATGGTGTGTAGTGATCCATATCTTTTATACTAATTAATGAGCCGCGTCACGACAAAACCAACATCCGCGTAGTCTGATAAGGATCCATGCTGGTCGCTATATCAGTTTCTCTACTTGTAATAGGGTTTGAAAGCAAACAGCATGGATCCTGATCAGATTGTGCGGATGCGCAGGCTGGTCTGGATCCATGCTGGTCGCAAACACACTATGTTGGTTTTGTCGTGGCGCGGCTAATTTTTTTTTTGTCGTTGTATATATAGTTTAAGTTTCACTGAGACAGAACGTAGTACATGTAAATTATGATGTAATACTATATTTTTGCATGCATCAGTAGACAGATAAAAACTACCTTTACGGGCTTACTAAGACAAAATATCCTTTCAGTTTGATTATGTAGCCAAAGGCCTTTATCAAATTATACACACAACAATAACTTTCACTATACTCATGTAGATTATTTGTAATTTTTTGATTTCATATGATGATAATGTCTTGCAAAGAATGTCAAATGGCACACAATGTTTTTGAGATTAAACATCAGGCCTTGCCATCAATTAGGATCCATATGTGTTACCATGTGAAGGACTGGAGATCACTTAAATCCTAAAACTCCAAAGTAAAAAATCATTAAACATGCACATTATGCCTCAGAAATGTTTTATTTTTATTTCTCAAAAGCTTTTTAAATTTGGTGTACATGTACTTCCATGGTTTCAAGAAAGTTACTCATTTGGCCCAGTTAGTTACCTGAAGCATCCTTTGCTTCTTTTGCTTTTTGGATATCATTATAGTGATATAGTATTTTGTATTGAGGTAAAATACTACACTGTTTGCATTTTGCTACTTTTATGACAAATTATTTAAACATTTATTGATATTTCTTCACGTTATAAGCATCTAACATGCTCTAAAAAACATGATTTATACATTATAAAATTTGTGTTTTTTCTTTCTAAAGAAGTAAAAATTTATTCGTTTCTGAGGCATAATGTGCCTGAATTCCTTATATTAAAATTTGAAATTCTTACGAAGGTCAAGTAAAGTCACTTAAAATGGAAAAAATTTGCAAAGAGTAATAAAGAAAAGCAATTTGCAAAGAGTAATAAAGAAAAACACCTGTTATTTGGAATTACATTGAATATTGATTTTTCTTTTCTTGCAATTCTTAGCTCGAATTGAGCGAAAAGCGTTAATTGGAAACAATACGGTACATCAAATGGTACACAAATTTGGAAATATATTTTCAGTCCAAGTAAAAAGACAACAACAAAAAAATTTCTATCCAGATAATTACATGCATATAATGTATAGGTACTGAATTTAGATAGAAAACAATAATTCTGTAATATATATTTTTTATTTGTATAAACGTCTTAAAACATAATCATGTATAGATTAGTGTTAATGTGTTAATAATAAAACATCAACAAATTAAATTGGTTTAGGAACAGATGTGCCGCTCAACAAATTCAATTAAAATGCTTACTAATGAACACTAATTAATTTAATGTCTCACTTGATTTACAAGGCTAATTAATAAAAGCCATTTTAATAAAGTAAATGTGTTACAATTTATATCCTATTGACTTAGAAATGATGTCTAACACCAAGTATAGGTTAAAGTTTTTTATACGAATTTAAAAAATTAAATTTAATTTTGTAAATACGTACTTATAAATTTTAACCAGCTTAGTGTTTTAAATCATTTTTATAAACTGTGGATTTACTAGACTGATTAACAGTTTGCCGATTTACCTAATAAAATTTGTTACGATTCATTTGAAATAGACTGCAATCTTATTGGACAAAAAATAATTTCAAACACTAAATCCAATTTTTATTATATACCTGTATCAATGTTGCTGTTTTTTTTATTGTACATATTTGCATCACATGCAAAAAATGTGATCTGAGGTGGCATTACTGGCACTACATTATTTTAGAAGAATTATCATGAATAAACAAGCATGTATAATACAAGGGCCATTAAAAGGATATTTTGATATACATGTTGTATTTTCTTGCATTTGGCTCTCATGGAATTTCTAGAATGGATCACACTTGGTGCTTCTGTGCCTCACAATATCCTGACCTGATAAAACCTACTTGAAGGTTAAGTAGTTTTTAGTAAAGATACTCTTGTCATGACACTTCTATATAATTCTCTTTTTGGACACCTGGACACATTAAAAAAAAAAACAGATACATTTAGATCTGTAAATCAGTAGTAATACCAATCCATAAACAAGTAGAAGCATATGAACTTCTAAAAAACAACTTCAGCCCCACTCCCCTCCTCCCATATAAGAAGGATTTTTAGAAAGAAAACTGCAGATCATCCTTTTAGGGGGACATAAAACAACCCTGAAATATTAGAATTCAATTACATTGGATCCTTAATTTTATCACTAACCATTTTCATATGAATGGTATTCATTGCATAGACAAGAGCTTTTACTTCAATATAATTACACATTAAATAATCAGTAATAATAAAATAATAAATAAATAAATGCAACAAATTATTCAGTTCATACAACCATTTCACTTATTCATATCAAACTGACTGAATATCAAATATCTTGCCTATAAATAATTGCAACAAACAACACTATTTACATAATTACACAGTCATAAATGTTTTGTTCCAAAATTGAAGTCTTATTCATTTTTAAACTATTATGTCACCCTATATAATAATAAGATAGTATACAACATATTGAGGATACTGAATGAGTATATGTTCAATACTGAATTTATTGAGCAAGTTGAATAAAATTATATTATGTAAGCCTCTGGTGAGCAAAATATTATTTTATTCAACAAGTTAATAAATTTAGTAACGAAGCTACACAAATATAAATTCTATTTATCACATACCTGAAACAAAAATTTGTTAACAGGAAAAAAGAATCTTTCTTTCATGGACTTGCTTATACTGTAATGCTCAAAATTTTGCTCCTCTTTCCACTATGTTGGTATATAACACAAATAATGTCACATCGAAATAAAGCACAGCTGTGAAATGCCGTTTTTTATGGAGTCACAGACGCACATGGTATGTGATAAATATAACATATCACTATATCTGTCATATGTTATTTATACAACATAATAACTTATGTATCTGTCATGTGTACAAATTTCAGGCAGTATTCCTAGTATCATACTGATAAAAACAGTGAAACTTAGCTAACTCTAGTTAGTCTATACATGTAGATGTGTATTATGACAACTACTATGGCCCAAACCAAAAATGCCATGTCTTTCCAACAAATGCTACAAGTAACTCCCACAATTGTCATATGCAAGCACTCCATGGAAATACTCAAGTCTTGATATAGATTGTTTTTAATTGTGCTTAACTAATAAAGCCTTTAAAAGTTAGAACTTATTCAAAGCAACTACAATAAACATAACTTTTCCTGTTGCATAAAAATCACTCGCTGTTTTCAAAAGAAACTCCTATTCCACATTAGCTAATTCTCTTGTCACAGATCAATTCTTATGTATCGCATAGAAGTCCTTTTAATCAATTTACTCCACTTTTATATTATTCTATCTTATATACAATTGTCTATTCTTTATCACAAAATTTGAATGACAAAGTTTTATCACATATAAATGAAGCTTGTTCTAATAATTTATAACCACCTGTTTCCATTTTGTTCCATCCTTTTTCACCTCTGTCACAGTCAATTACAGTTATTATCTGGTTATGAAAATATCTGTATGTCATAAACCACATCCCTGATATATTGCTAATATATTCTAAGTTCTACATCATTTTTGGAATGACGTTCATTTTCTTCTTCATTTCCTCCGTCAAGGGGGCCTCGTCCTCTCAAGGTCTCGGATACCCTCGGAATGCTGCTTTTTACCGCCAGTTCCAGTAATGCCTTAGCGCCACTATCTTTATCCCAATATGCTCACCCGGGATTCCTTAAATTCATGATAGAAAAGTAAGAAGTATAATAAATTTTAGAAATTCTCCCTAATAATTCCTGTTTTATTAGTAGTTATCAATGATTAACGGCAATTAAAAACAAACATTTTGACATCAAATGTTATTAGAAACAGAAATATCTCTTGAAATGATGTCAAGTTGGAACAACTTAACAAATTCAATTCCCAAACTACTAGGAAAAGTTAAAAATTAGTCAATTGTAGTTTTAATCACATAGAATCCATCAACTTCAAAATTCCTACCAAAGAGTAGATAGTCATGCAAAAGTAGAAAAATCTATTTTTAGCAGAAGTGACCTTGACCAAATCAACTGAAAATTCCTTGAAGGGATTGTCCATGCAGATAGTAAGTACAGAATGAATGACAAACAGGAAAAACAAAGCAACAATTATATGTCTAATTTCATATTAAAGGCACATTATGTTTCAGAAACGAAGGAAAGTTGACTTTTTTATAAAAGGCAAAGATAAATATTATAACGTTTCAATAACAGTTTAGAGCATATTGGATGCTTGTTACCTGAAGAAAGTAGTGCTAAGCAAGTGCGAAAATTAATGTCATAAAATAGCAAAATATAAACAAGTTAGCATTTTGACTTCCATACAAGAAACTAAGTCACTAGAACTGTACTAATTAATTACCAAAAAGCAACAGAAGAAAAAGATGATTAAGGTATTTGGCCAATGATTTACTCCTTGAAAACTATAAAAGTTCACCAAAAATAAAAAGCTCTTGAGAAATAAAAAATAACTGTAGTCTGTAGCGTTTGAAATGTAACATATTTTCTCTGTGTGTGTAAAGATGTTTCTTTTAAATTTCAAAAGAGTCGGTATAGTAATTATCAGATTTTTTCAAATATCAAATTTAAGCATATTATATCTCAAAACAAACTATATGTTTAATGAAATTCGAAATTATCAATTATCAAGAATTATCAAGTTTATAAACATACCTCATCATCTGAGTCATGTTTTTTCCTCTCTGGTCCTACAGCCCATACTTCAATACTATCTACGGAAAAATCTGCATTTTTTGACAGCTGTGGACTTCCATATGTTGTACATTTAGGAACTGCTTTACTGTGACCATTGTTAAATGTATAATCTATCCATAGTCCAAAATAATCTAGTTGTCCACCAAGTCCCTGATAAATATTTAAATATGTTTAAAGTATGAAAAAATGGTTCAGTTCAATTAATGAAACTTGAAAAATACTTTAATCATAATAAACTTGAAAAATACTTTAAGAATTATCAATGAAATAAAAAAGTGAAATTTTCATCTTCACACCTTAAAGGATTAGGCTATACACCTAAAATAGAAAATATTTACAACAAAGTGATGATTCTAATAATGTTTCTTCATATCAGATGAGAACTACATGTCATATAAAATTCATGAGAGTCTGAGTCTCGCACTGCATCTTTACATTAGCTTATGTGTATTTAAGTTTAAGCTGATCTTATCCGAAAACTGCATACTAGTTTATAATTAAAATTGAAGCTGATATTTTTAGGAGAACTAGAAATGTGTCATCATGCCACGGATGCCCCCGCATGCAGCCAAAATTTCAAATGTTATAATATTTAGTTCCAAATTTGTTTGCACAAAAAAATAATATTTTTTTCATTCTAAGTTCAAAACTTTTCAATGTTAACACAAACCATTTTTATACAATGTTCAAGGCACTGAAATTTAATTCAGTCTTAACCTTTTAAAAATAGCATATTGCATATTTGTAGCCAACATAATGGCTATATACATTTCCACAAAAGTATGAGTGCTGAAACTGAAAGTTCAAAATTTTTCCAACATTCAGGAAAGATAAGTTTGTCCAAAATCATTGAACCACGACCAAATTCAAACTTAAACTGCTTATTCCTAAGATGTATCTATATTATTTTCAAAGTGAAAGGGACATAACTCTGCCAAAAAATCATCGAACCATGACCAAATTCCAACTTGACCTGCGCATTCCTTTGACATATCCATATGTCAATTTTGAGTTGAATAATTATGTAACACTGTTGGGTTGATAATGAACAGAAACTGTAAATTTCATATCATTTTCAAAGTGAAAGGGGCATTACTCTGCCAAAAATCATTGAACCATGACCAGATTCAAACTTGGTCTGCGCATTCCAAAAACATATCCATATGTCAAATTTGAGTTGAATGTGTAATATTGTTGGGGAGATAATAAACGGAAACTGAAAATTTCATATTATTTTTAAAGTGAAAGGGGCATTACTCTGCCAAAAATCATCCAACCATGACCAAATTTGAAATTGACCTGCGCATTCGTTTGACGTATCGATATGTCAAGTTTGAGCTGAATGTGTTGTACGATTGGGGAGATGATGAACGGAAACTGAAAATTTCATATTATTTTCAAAGTGAAAGGGGCATAACTCTGCCAAAAATCATCGAACCATGACAAAATTTGAACTTGACCTGCGCATTCCTTTGACGTATCCATATGTCAAGTTTGAGTTGAATGTGTTGTACCATTGGGGAGTTAATGAACGGAAACTGAAAATTTCATATTATTTTCAAAGTAAAAGGGGCATAACTCTGCCAAAAATCATCCAACCATGACCAAATTTGAACTTGACCTGTATTTTCTCATGACATATCAATATGTCAAGTTTGAGTTGAATATGTTGTACCGTTGGGGAGATAATGAACGGAAACTGAAAATTCCATATTATTTTCAAAGTAAAAGGGGCATAACTCTGCCAAAAATCATCGAACCATGACCAATTTCGAACTTGACCTGTATTTTCTAATGACATATCCATATGTCAAGTTTGAATTGAATGTTTTGTACCGTTTGGGAGATAATGAACGGAAACTGAAAATTTCATATTATTTTCAATGTAAAAGGGGCATAACTCTGCCAAAAATCATCGAACCATGACCAATTTCGAACTTGACCTGTATTTTCTCATGATATATCCATATGTCAAATTTGAGTTCAATATGTGCAACGGTTATTAAGATAATGAACGGAAACTGATGAGGACGGAATGACGGAATGACGGAACAGGGTAACACTATATGCCCCTGCCATTATATGGCGGGGGCATAAAAAAATGTGTATAGAAAATAGGATTGAAATGAAATTATTTTTTCATCAACCTTGAAAGTGATTTGTTGTTATGACAACAGTACAGCCAATATGCATGGCCTTACATCTAGGTATAGTGTTCAGGGGAAAAATTGCTTGACCTAACTGCTGGAGCAATATAGTTTGGAAAAAAGGAAAATCATTCTCGTTGTATGTACTTCATTTAAAGAAAATAACTGTATTTTCATAAAAAAACTAAAGGTTTATAATAAAATATCACATAAAACTTAAAACAACAAGATGTTTGTATAACATGCATGTCCCCCTGATCAATATGTCCAGAGTTGCATGTATTGTAACTAAAAAACAATTTTGGCATAAAAAGCCAAAGTGACTTTGACATTTAAGCCTGTAATATGACTTTGACCCTGTGACCCTAAAGTCAATAGGGGTCATCTACAGGCCAAGACCAATACAATTTGAAGTTTGAGGGCCAAGGGCCCATGGGTTGTCAAATTATTGGCCATAAACCATTTGGACATACAAGGACAATAAGAACTTGAACTTTGACCCAGCAACCCCAAAATCAATTGAGGACGAGGGCCCATGGGTTGGCGAGTTATTGGTTGGAAACCATTTGGTTATACAAGGTCAATGTGACCATGACCTTTTACCCTGTAACCCAAAAATTAAAAGGAGTCATCTAATGTCCAAAACCAATACACCTTTGAAGTTTGATGGCCAACGGCCCATCGGTTGTCAAGTTATTGGTTGGAAACCATTTTGACATACTCGGTCAATGTGACCTTGAACTTTCACCCCAAAATCAAAGAGGTCATGTACTGGCCAAGACAAATGCACCTGTGAAGTTTTTGGGCCAAAGGTCCATGAATTATTGGTCGGCAACCAATTTGACATACAAGGTCAATGTGACCTTGATCATTGACCCCTTGACCCCAATATCAATAGGGGTTTAGAAATACAAGGTCAATGTGACTTTGACCAACAATTAATAGGGGTGATCTAATGGCCAAGACCAATACACCAATAACAGGATTATGGGCCCATGCTTTTTCAAGTTCTTGATCGGGAACAATGTGCGACGGGACGGACATACTAAGTTACTCACCAACATCATGCTGCAAATTAATATGATGTCCCTCTCCTTCGAAGGTGGACTTAATAAAGTATATAAAACACTGCAAGTTCTTACCAAGCCATTTGGCATTGTTTCTTGTCCTTGGTTGAAGTAAATGTAGTTAGAATTGTAACCAGTTGT
>NW_026854316.1:0-42692 GCF_026571515.1 Ruditapes philippinarum
TAACAATACAGTTAGTAAAGAAGGCTTTTTGAGAGTTACATGCAAGAAATGTAACTTTTTCCCGTGCAAAGGTTTTTCTGAATAAGGGAAATTAGTTTATCATTAATTAAATTTTGTGTGGCAGTGTAGTATAAAGGGTAGAAAAATCGTATGTACTGACAGTTGAAGCCTGATAGTTCTTAACTTTTAATTTATCCAGAATATCACCGGAATTCTTAATGGACCAAAATAGATGTTTGCCTGTATTTTCGTATACTTTATCACAGTATCTAATAACATGTGTTTTATTTAGTTCCGCCCATTGTTTTCTCGTTTAGGGCACACGCTTTTTATTACTTGGGGACCATACGCCGCTTTTCATGGAATGGCACGGAAGTGTCACATTGAAGGTTCCATGATAACCGCCGTATGAACACATCTGCGGATATTTCTAAATTCAAAATTTTACTATTTCACGTTTAAATGTTGAATTCTGCTTAAGCCGGTGCTAGGGGGCGTGGACGGTAACTTGCATTTTCCAGTACCGTCCATGAACAGGCTCAATCAAACCGAGCCTGCAACATTTTCAGTTTTGACGTGTTGGGCTTTCTTTATGGATTCTGTATTTATCTATTTTAATGGCAGTCAAAGAAGACGTCAATAAAATAGAAAGTTTACTTGTTGTGCTAGATGTTGAATTAGCAATGAATCTGGCTTTGTAAGGTTTTTTATGTAATTTAGGAATCCAATACATAATAGGAAGTTTTAGTTCTTTTTCATCGATTCAGACTTTTAGACTGGAAATATTAGTGACATGATTGTCAACAATGTCTTTTTCAGGAGCAGTAGTTTTAGAATACGCATTAGTACTATTAAAATAGATAAATACAGAATCCCTAAAGAAAGCCCAACACGGCAAAATTGAAAATGTTGCAGGCTCGGTTTGATTGAGCCTGTTCATGGACGGTACTGGAAAGTGCAAGTTACCGTCCACGCCCCTAGCACCGGCTTAAGCAGAATTCAACATTTAACATGAACTGGTAAAATTTAGAATTTTGAAACATCCGCAGATGTGTTCATATGGCGGTTATCTTGGAACCTTCAATGTGACACGGTAGTGCCATTCCATGAAAAAGCGGCATATGGTCCCCAAGTAAAAAAATGCGTGTGCCCTAAACGAGAAAACAATGGGCGGAACTAAATAAAATGGAATTTTTGAAAGGGGATATGAGGTTATGAAGCCTGCGTATCATAGATAGGACGTCAAAAGACAAATTTAAAAAGCAGGGCAACATATCCTAAGGTGATTCAACATTATTCAAGTAGGAATATTGGAACCACCCAACTAGAAAGTGCCAAAAAGTTGAAACTAAAAATACCACAAGCACAACAATAATGTCGTGCTGAACGATCTTTCAAGGATCGAAAAATATAACATCAATGATTAAATGTACGGGGAGACTTTTACAGCCGCCACACGGCACAAATAACAAGGGTGTGATCTTAAAATAGATAAATACAGAATCCCTAAAGAAAGCCCAACACGGCAAAATTGAAAATGTTGCAGGCTCGGTTTGATTGAGCCTGTTCATGGACGGTACTGGAAAGTGCAAGTTACTGTCCACGCCCCCTAGCACCGGCTTAAGCAGAATTCAACATTTAACATGAACTGGTAAAATTTTTAGAATTTTTGAAACATCCGCAGATGTGTTCATATGGCGGTTATCATGGAACCTTCAATGTGACACGGTAGTGCCATTCCATGAAAAGCGGCATATGGTCCCCAAGTAAACAAGAGCCACCGCCGGGCGGGGGCAACGCTCGACTTTTTACTTTTTCTAAACGCAAACATAGAAAGGTTTGAACATATATTGACGTTTCCTTTTTATAAATTTAGTTGGTCTGTCTTGTCACATTAGTTTTATTTATATATTATGTATATATATGAATAGAAACATTAAGCATATTTCTAAAAATAGCAACAGTACGCAATTTCTTAAAATAGCAACATGACGCAATTTCTAAAAATAGAAAAAAATGACGCAATTTCTAAAAATAGAAAAAAATGACATAACTTCTAAAAATAAAAAAATGACGCAATTTCTAAAAATAGCAACAATGATGCAATTTCTAAAAATTGACGCAATTTCTAAAAATAGAAACAATGACGCAATTTCTAAAAATAGCAACAATGCAGCAATTTCTAAAAATAGAAAAAATGACGCAATTTCTAAAAATAGCAACAATGACGCAATTTCTAAAAATAGAAAAAAATGACACAATTTCTAAAAATAGAAAAAAATGACGCAATTTCTAAAAATAGCAACAATGACGCAATTTCTAAAAATAGAAAAAAATGACGCAATTTCTAAAAATAGCAACAATGACGCAATTTCTAAAAATAGAAAAAAATGACGCAATTTCTAAAAATAGAAACAATGACGCAATTTCTAAAAATAGGAAAAAATGAGGCAATTTCTAAAAATAGGGAAAAAATGACGCAATTTATATATATATATATGTGTGTATATATATATATACATGCATATATATATATTTTGTTTGTTTGTTTGGATTTTTTACGGCACGTCAACACATAACTGGCCATATCGTGCCGAATGCTATAATAGGCTTAAAATATTATGTAAAACATTGTAAATGACAATAGAAATGAGCAAGTTAGATCCTAGAATACAAATTTATCTCTTTTAAATAATCAATTATGTTTTTTGATGGAATTGTATTAAACAGTTCTTTGAGTGAATTTACAGAATAAAATCTATTACGGGCCTGTGAAAAATCATGACATTCAAGAAGAAAATGCTTGACAGTAAAATTTCATTACAACCTACACAGAAAGGGGCATTGTCATTTGAGGAGAGATACGAGTGGGTAATTTTAGTGTGTCCAATTCGGCATCGAAGAAGAACTGTTTGATCACGGCGGTTTGACAGAGATAGAGATGGTGACATATCAAGAGATGGGTTTATATCGTTGAAGTTTATTAAAAACGCATTGTCCCAATTTGCTTTCCATTCAGATGATACGAGTTTATTTATAGCTTGGTCTAAAATCACAAGCAGGTAACAATAAGTCAGTTTTTTCGAAAATTTAAGATTGTTTAGCTAAAGCATCTACTTTTTCATTTCCTCGTATTCCTACATGGCTTGGAATCCAATATAATTTAACATATTTTGTTTTTAGTATATCATGAAATCGTAAAAGAAAGTTTCTTTACCATGATATTGTCAGATTTTTTATTTTTAATGGATATTAAAACAGAAAGCGAGTCAGAAAATATCACAAATTTATCGTGGGTATTGCTGTGCTATGTATGACAATGCTAAATCGATAGCTTTTGCTTCAGCAGTAAAAATTGATGCATTATCTGGTAACCTCATACTAGATGTAAAATTATTTTCAAACACAGCCGCACCTACTTTGCAACCTTCTTTTTGAACCGTCCGTATAAATATGTATAAAATCTTCATGTTCTTCCTTAATTGCTAGAAACTTCTCTTTGAAATATTCAGGTGAATTTGATGCCTTTTTTATATTTGAAAGGTTAATATTTATTTCCGGGGAATTATAAGTCCAAGGTGGAAACAATCCTCATCGTCATTTTGAAGGATACTGTCTGGATTAATTTTAAGTTTATCTAAATCATCTTTTAAACGAAGGCCTAATGGTTTTAATTTCCTTTGGTTTGTTAACAAATTTTTCAGTATAACTTGGTTTGAAAAATAATATTTTTAGCTGGATTTTTCCTATTAGATGAAATTCTAGTTGCATATTGAAGTGATAGCTTTTTACGACGAAGATAAAGCGATGGTTCCCCAGCTTCCGCATATAGACTTTCGACAGGTGAAGTGCGAAAAGCACCTAAAGCTAAACGTAAACCCTGGTGATGTATGGTATCTAGCATTTTGAAGATATGATTTTCTTGCAGACCCATATACTACAGAACCATAATCTAATTTTGATCGGATAAGACTTCTGTATAGTTTCAGTAATGTGGAAGAATTTGATCCCCAATTTGTACTTTGATATAAAACCTTAAGTAAATTTAAAGCTTTAGGCATTTAGTTTTCAAATGTTTAATATGCGGTATAAAAGAAAGTTTTTTATCAAATATAATTCCTAGAAACTTAGCTTCATCAACTACTGGAATTTTAGAACCAGATATGGTAAAGTTCAGGGTCATTATGTTGTTTTCGCAATCGGCAGAAATGAACACATTGAGTTTTTTGACTTTGAAAAATTTAAACCCATTTTCTATTGCCCACTTCTGAATTTTATCTAAATTTTGTTGAAGTTTGCCGTTCAATTGTTCTCATACTTTTCGATCGATAGCAGATAAGAAAATCGTCTACATATAGAGAACAATCTATGCCTGGTGTAAGAGCGCTTAGCAATATTGTTTATTTTAAGGCCAAAAGTGTAACAGAAAGTATACTTCCTTGAGGAACACCTTGTTCTTGTTGGTGGTCTTGAGAAAAAAGTTGAACCAAGTCTTACTTTTAAAGTGCCTATCGTTTAAAAATCCAGAAATGAAAAGAGGAAGTCTGCCATTAAGTCCAGCATCCTTCAGATCTTTTAGGATACCATATTTCCAAGTAGTGTCATAAGCCCTCTCAAGATCAAAGAAAATTGATACCAGGTGTTGTTTATTTACAAAGGCTTCTCTAAATAAAAGTCTCAAGTCGTACAAGATGATCGTTTGTACTTCGCTGTTTACGAAAAACCTGACTGAAAATTAGTGATAATTCCATTATTTTCTAGATACCAAAACTAACCGATTATTTATCATTCTCTCGAATGTTTGCAGAGGCAACTTGTAAGTGAAATTGGACGATAATTTGTAGGGTCAGTTGAATCTTTTCCAGGTTTAGGGATAGGAATAATCAACGCATTCTTTCCAAGTGTTGGGAAATTCACCAGATACCCAAATTTTGTTTAAAAATTTCAAGAAGCAAGTCCAAGGATTGGGGTGGTAAATGTTTAAGAAACTGTAGTAAATTTATATATATATCTATATATATATATATATGCATATTATATATTCAAAAAAAAAATATATACATACATATATAGATATACATGTTATATATATATATATATATATATATACACACATATATATATCTATATATATATATATACATGCATATATATATATATCTATATATATATATATGCATATATATATTCAAAAAAAAAAAAAAAAAATATATATATATATACATGTATATATATACATGCATTATATATACATATATATATTTGATATATATATATATATGTGTATATATATATGTATATATATATATCTATATATATATACATGTATATATAATCTATATATATATACATGCATATATATATATATATCTATAATATATGCATATATATATTAAAAAAAAAAAAAAAATATATATATATTATATATATATAAATATATATTTGATGTATATATATATATATATATTATACATGTATATATATATATATCTATATATTTGATATATATATATATATCTATATATATATATGCATATATATTTGATATATATATATACACACACACATTTATATAAATAGCAAAGTTACAGTCAGTTACTGCCAAAACAATGAAAATTTTAATAATTTGACCTTCAAAGACAATGTCATTAATAAGTGAAGGTCAAGGTCTTTTCGTATATTTTTTAACAGTTATCTTTGAAGATTATTATGTTCAAGTTTGAAGACAATTTATTCAAAAATAACAAAGTTACAGCCAATTATAGCCAAAAAAATTGAAAATTTCAATAATCTGACCTTCAAAGTCAAGGTCATTGATGAGTGAAGGTCAAGGTCTGACTGGTTATTTTTAAGGGATATCCTTGAAGATTATTATGTTCAAGTTTGAAGACAATCCATTCAAAAATAACAAAGTAACAGCCCAATAACAGCATGAACAAGCAAAAATTGGACTTTTAAACCTTGAAGGTCAAGGTCATTTATGGATGAAGGTCAAGGTTAGTGTGGTCTACTGAAAGGTCTTGTCCCAAGGGTTGTTGTGGCCAAGTATGAAGACAATACACCAAGAAATAAAAAAGTTATGATCCAGGTACAAGTTTTCGGACGACAACGGCAACGGCAACGGCAACGCCGACCTGACTATAACGATAAACTTGTATTCTAGGATCTAATTGGCTCATTTCTATTGTCATTTACATTTTTTACATAATATTTTAAGCCAATTATAGCATTCGGCACGATATGGCCAGTTATGTGTTGACGTGCCGTAAAAATCCAAACAAACAAACAAAAGACAAATTTAAAAAAGCAGGCAACATATCCTTAGGGTGATTCAACATTATTCAAGTAGGAATCTTGGAACCACCCAACTAGAAAATGCCGAAAAGTTGAAACTATAAATACCACAAGCACAACAATAATGTCGTGCTGAACGATCTTCAAGGATCGAAAATATAACATCATTGATTAAATGTACGGGGAGACTTTTTACAGCCGCCACTCGGCACAAATAAAACGGATGTGATCATAAAATAGATAAATACAGAATCCCAAAAGAAAAGCCCAACACGGCAAAATTGAAAATGTTGCAGGCTCGGTTTGATTGACACTTCCGTGCCATTCCATGAAAAGCGGCGTATGGTCCCCAAGTAATAAAGAGCATCAGCCTGTTCATGGACGGTACTGGAAAGTGCAAAAAATATGATAAACAAGATCGACAAGGAAAGGTGGCATTCAATGAACGCAGCCCCCACCCGACCCAGCAACAAGCGCCAGCGGCAAGGAGCCCAGGAGGACCCCAAAGAAAAACAGGACAGGGCACAAGGCAGAGCAGTTACCGTCCACGCCCTCTAGCACCGGCTTAAGCAGAATTCAACATTTTAATATGAACTGGTAAAATTTTAAATTTTGAGACATCCGCAGAAATGTTCATATGGCGGTTATCATGGAACCTTCAATGTGACACGTTAGTGCCATTCCATGAAAAGCGGCATATGGTCCCCAAGGTAAAAAAATGCGTGTGCCCTAAACGAGCAAACAATGGGCGGAACTAAATAAACTGGAATTTTGAAAGGGGATCAGAGGTTATGAAGCCTGCAGACTCGGTTTGATTGAGTCTGTACATGAGTGATAATGAATAAGTGCAACATCACTCACGCCCCCTAGCACCGGCTTGAGCGGTACTCAATTCTCAACACTTAATAGTGTTAGCATCAATGATCCCGAAGGACCTGAAAATATAACAACACTGAAGTGAAGTACGGGGCAACTTTTTACGGCTGCCACACGGCACTTGACACCTGCTGTTGTGAAGTACAAAATTCTGGAAACAAAGTGATCCCTCGGAAGCATTAATCACAACAAAATAACATAAGAATTGCAGACTCGGTTTGATTGAGTCTGTACACGAGTGATAATGAATAAGTGCAACATCACTCACGCCCCCTAGCACCGGCTTGAGCGGTATTCAATTCTCAACACTTTATAGTGTTGGCATCAATGATCCCGAAGGACCAGAAAATATAACAACACTGAAGTGAAGTACGGGGCAACTTTTTACGGCTAACACACGGCTCTTGACACCTGCTGTTGTGAAGTACAAAATTCTGGAAACAAAGTGATCCCTCGGAAGCATTAATCACAACAAAATATCATAAGAATTGCAGACTCGGTTTGATTGAGTCTGTACATGAGTGATAATGAATAGTGCAAGATCACTCACGCCCCCTAGCACCGCGAAGCCTGCGTATCACATAAGACGTCAAAAGACAAATTTAAAAAGCAGGCAGCATATCCTTAGGGTGATTCAACATTATTCAAGATTGGAACCACCCAACTAGAAAATGCCGAAACGTTTAAACTAAAAATACCACAAGCATAACAATAATATGATAAACAAGATCGACAAGTAAAATATGATAAACAAGATCGACAAGGAAAGGCGGCATTCAATGAACGCAGCCCCCATCCGATCCGACCCAGCAACAAGCGTCCAGGAGGACTCCAAAGAAAAAAAAAAAAAAAAAAAAAGTAAAAAATATGATAAACAAGATCGACAAGGAAAGGCGGCATTCAATGAACGCATCCCCCACCCGACCCAGCAACAAGCGCCGCCAGCGAAAAGGAGCCCAGGAGGACCCCAAAGAAAAACAGGACAGGGCACAAGGCAGAGTACGGGCAGGCAAACCACTACATCAGAATACATAATTATTAAGTTATAAGGAACTAAAACAAAACAAATAAATGATTTAATATAAAGCCCATAATGCCAAAAGGCACAGGGGAAGGCGACATGAGACACGGGGAAGGGGGGGGGGGCAAATGTCGTGATCAAAAGACAATGTCGTGCTGAACGATCTTCAAGGATCTAAAATATTACATCATTGATTAAATGTACGGGGAGACTTTTTACAGCCGCCACACGGCACAAATAACACGGATGTGATCATAAAATAGATAACTACAGAATCCCTAAGGAAAGTCCAACACGGCAAAATTGAAAATGTTGCATGCTCGGTTTGATTGAGCCTGTTCATGGACCGTACTGACACTCCATAGCACCGGCTTAAGCAGAATACAACATTTAAACATGAAATGGTAATTTTTTGAATTTAGAAACATCCGCACATGTGTTCATACGGCGGTTATCATGGAACCTTCAATGTGACACTTCCGTGCCATTCCATGAAAAGCGGCGTATGGTCCCCAAGTAATAAAAAGCGTGTGCCCTAAACGAGAAAACAATGGGCGGAACTAAATAAAAAATTCTTGAAACAAAGTGATTCCTCGGAAGCATTAATCACAACAAAATAACATAAGAATTGCAGATTCAAAATGGAATTTTGAAAGGGGATCAGAGGTTATGAAGCGATACGCACTAAAATCTAAGTTCAAAAATTTTCATTTATTTTTAATGTTCTCTGGTATATAATCGCACTGAAGTCAACAGACCCCAAAAAATATGAAAAACAAGATCAACAAGGAAAGGCGTCGTTCAATGAACGAAAAACCCCCCCCCCCCCCCCATGACCCAGCAACAAGAACCAATGGCAAGGAGCCCAGGCGGACCTCGAACATAAAAAGGACAGGGCAACGACACGTTAATCATTAAATGATTAAAAATTTGTAACTGATTAGGAATTCAAAGAAAATAATAATAGGCCCAAAAGGGGAAGGGGACAGGAGACCGGGGGAAGGTTAATCAAAGAAATAAAAACTTGAGGCAATGGGAAAGATACTTACCGTAGACGAGAAAACAACAAGGGACACAAGCAAAAGTGTCCCCAAAACAGTATGAAACAACATAGACATACATCTGAGGAACACGGTGGGGCGCCGCCTTGGAACGGTCAGCAGCATAATAATGACTGCTGGGGAGTTTAAAACCGGTTAATGGTGCACCAAACCTCGCTCTTAGCCCCACCATGTTCCTATAAACGAGACAGTGTAAATAAAATGAATCCCCGCCAAGTGAAATTCTAACAGTTGTCATGGTTACAAAAGGTTAAATAAGTAAAACACTAAAATGATCATGTAGAAACATATAAAAGTAAACCCAATGACCATAACAAAAGTACTCAATGTCCTAAAGGAAGACAGAGCAACAAGAAAATCACCTACAAGGGCCCCGACGAAGCAAGGCAGAAGACGAACATTAAGACAATTCAGTCCCAAAGGGCTTTACGAACTATCCATCATAGAGTCTCCCACTTGGTCCGTCAGATGCAATCAAAAGAGGAAAGCGTAGTGTCCAACTGTAAAAGGGTTGAACACTAAACATTGCAGTATGTCTTAAAATAGTAGGGTCATAAACCTCTTTTAATAAAACGTTTAATGATTTTAGTAAAAACAGCAGAAAAATTACCATGACCCAAAATCTTACGATAAAGTTTTGTAAACCACATCGCCATAAAAACCAGGCTGGCTAATCCCTTGTCGCAGAAGAGTTTTTTAAATCACTATTAAATTTAGAAATTAAATCAAAGTTACGATTGTAAAATTTAGTAAAATATTTCCGTAATTTATGATAGCGGTAGCCCTGTTTTAGAAGCTTGCTGGTAATAAAAATATTCCGCTCGTTGAAATCCTTTACGTTGTTACAAGCTCTAGCGAATCTAATTAACTGAGAAACATAAACCCCGTAGGATGTTGCATGGGGTACGTCTCCATCCAAATGTGGATAATTAACTATACAAAAGTCAAAGTCATCTCTAAAGCAGCATATATTGAAAGATATATATATTGAAAGCATATATTTTTAGCAGCATATATTGAAAGATTCTCTGTACAAAATTCTGGAAACAAAGTGATCCCTCGGAAGCATTAATCACAACAAAATAACATAAGAATTGCAGACTCGGTTTGATTGAGTCTGTAAATGAGGGACAATGTATAAGTGCAACATCCCTCACGCCCCCTAGCACCGGCTTGAGCGGTACTCAATTCTCAACACTTTAGTGTTGGCATCAATGATCCCGAAGGACCAGAAAATATAACAACACTGAAGTGAAATATGAAAAACAAGATCAACAAGGAAAGGCGGCGTTCAATGAACGCAACCCCCATATGACCCAGCAACAAGAACCAATGGCAATGAGCCCAGGCGGACCCCAAACATAAAAAGCCTCTCGTTGAGCCTTAAGAGACTTCTTTGCTTCTGCTCTCCTTCTGTTCAATTTTACCTGACTTCCAGATTTTTAATCTTCACAACAGTAGGAGGTGTCAAGTGCTGTGTGGCAGCTGTAAAACGTTGCCCCGTACTTCACTTCAGTGTTTTTATATTTTTCTGGTCCTTCGGGATCATTGATGCCAGCACTATTAAGTGTTGAGACTTGAGTACCGCTCAAAATATGATAAACAAGATCAACAAGGAAAGGCGGCGTTCAATGAACGCAACCCCCATATGACCCAGCAACAAGAACTAATGGCAAGGAGCCCAGGCGGACCCCAAACATAAAAAGGACAGGGCAACGACACGTTAATCATTAAATGATAAATAATTTGTAACTGATTAGGAATTCAAAGAAAATAATAATAGGCCCACAAAGGGGAAGGGGACCGGGGGAAGGGGGGGGGGGGGGGAGGTAATCAAAGAATAAAAAACTAGAGGCAATGGGGAAGATACTTACCGTAGACGAGAAAACAACAAGGGACACAAGCAAAAGTGTCACCAAAACAGTATGAAACAACATAGACATACATCTGAGGAACACAGTGGGGCGCCGCCTTGGAACGGTCAGCAGCATAATAATGACTGCTGGGGAGTTTAAACCGGGTTTTGGATGGCGTGAGGGATGTTGCACTTATTCATTATCTCTTATGTACAGGCTCAATCAAACCGAGTCTGCAATTCTCTTGTAATTCTGTTGTGATTAATGCTTCCGAGGGATCACTTTGTTTCCAGATTTTTTTTGCCTTGAAATAGATAAAAACAGAATCCCCAAAGAAAGCCAAACACGACAAAATTGAAAAATGTTGCAGGCTCGGTTTGATTGAGCCTGTTCATGGACGGTATATTCAGTTCAGTGTTGTTATATTTTCTGGTCCTTCGGGATCATTGATGCCAACACTATAAAGTGTTGAGAATTGAGTACCGCTCAAGTCGGTGCTAGGGGGCGTGAGGGATGTTGCACTTATTCATTATCCCTCATGTACAGACTCAATCAAACCGAGTCTGCAATTCTTCTGTTATTTTGTTGTGATTAATGCTTCCGAGGGATCACTTTGTTTCCAGAATTTACCGTCCACGCCCCCTAGCACCGGCTTAAGCAGAATTCAACATTTAAACGTGAAATAGTAAAATTTTGAATTTAGAAACATCACAATTTTGAATTTTGAACTCACAAACATCTGAAATATGAAAAACAAGATCAACAAGGAAAGGCGGCGTTCAATAGTTCACAAAATACTGTATTCTTTCGTTTCTAATACTGTATTCTTTCGTTTCTTTATCTTAACGAGCCGTGTGGCGGCTGTAAAAAGTCTCCCCGTACATTTAATCAATGATGTTATATTTTCGATCCTTTAAGATCGTTCAGCACGACATTATTGTTGTGCTTGTGGTATTTTTAGTTTCAACTTATCGGCATTTTCTAGTTGGATGGTTCCAATATTCCTACTTGAATAATGTTGAATCACCCTAATGATATGTTGCCTGCTTTTTAAATTTGTCCTTTTGACGTCTTATCTGTGATACGCAGGCTTCATAACCTCTAATCCCCTTTCAAAATTCCATTTTATTTAGTTCCGCCCATTGATTTCTTTTTTAGGCACACGCTTTTTATTAATTGGGGACCATACGCCGCTTTTCATGGAATGGCACGGAAGTGTCACATTGAAGGTTCCTTGATAACCGCCGTATGAACACATCTGCGGATGTTTCTAAATTCAAAATTTTACTATTTCATGTTTAAATGTTGAATTCTGCTTAAGCCGGTGCTAGGGGGCGTGGACGGTAACTTGCACTTTCCAGTACCGTCCATGAACAGGCTCAATCAAATATGATCAACAAGATCAACAAGGAAAGGCGGCGTTCAATGAACGCAACCCCCACATGACCCAGCAACAAGAACCAACGGCAAGGAGCCCAGGGGGACCCCAAACAAAAACAGGGCAGGGCAAAAGACAGAGCACGGACAGGCCAATCATTAAATGATAATTAATTTGTAACTGATTAGGAAATCAAAGAAAATAAAACAGGCCCACAAAGGGGAAGGGGACAGGAGACCGGGGGAGGGGGTGGGGAGTAATCAAAGAAATAAAAACTAGAGGCAATGGGGAAGACCGAGTCTGCAACATTTTCAATTTTCACTGTGTTGGGCTTTCTTTAGGGATTCTGTAATTATCTATTTTTGCCATCAATGATCCAGAAGGACCAGAAAGATATAACAAGCAAATTCGTTGAATTTATATCCCCCGCCGAGTACTGGTTATTATTAACACAACAGCTGAAGACATAAGGCTTAATGCCTTCGGGATCACTGATGCCAGCACTATAAAGTGTTGAGAATTGAGTACCGCTCAAGCCGGTGCTAGGGGGCGTGAGGGATGTTGCACTTATTCATTATCCCTCATATATAGACTCAATTAAATAGAGAAAAACAGAATCCCTAAAGAAAGTCCAACACAACAAAATTGAAAATGTTGCAGGCTCGGTTTGATTGAGCCTGTTCATGGACGGTACTGGAAAGTGCAGGTTACCGTCCACGCCCCCTAGCACCGGCTTAAGCAGAATTCAACATTTAACACGAAAATGGTGAAATTTTGAATTTAGAAACATCTGCAGATGTTTTCATACGACGGTTATCATGGAACCTTCAATGTGACACAGTAGTGCCATTCCATGAAAAGCGGCGTATGGTCCCCAAGTAAAAGAATGCTTTTGTCCTAAACGAGAAAACAATGGGCGGAACTAAATAAAATGGAATTTAGAAAGGGGATCTGAGGTTATGATGCCTGCATATCACAGATAAGACGTCAAAAGACAAATTTAAAAAGCAGGCAACATATCCTAAGGGTGATTATACAGTATTCAAGTAGGAATACTGGAACCACCCAAGTTGAAAATGGCCAAATAGAAGAAACTAAAAATACCACAAAACATGTATACACAACAATAATGTCGTGCTGAACGATCTTCAAGGATCGAAAATATAACATCATTGATCACTGATGCCAGCACTATAAAGTGTTGAGAATTGAGTACCGCTCAAGCCGGTGCTAGGGGGCGTGAGGGATGTTGCACTTATTCATTATCCCTCATGTACAGACTCAATTAAACCGAGTCTGCAATTCTTATGTTATTTTGTTGTGATAAATGCTTCCGAGGGATCACTTTGTTTCCGGAATTTTGTACTTCACAACAGCAGGTGTCAAGTGCCGTGTGGCAGCCGTAAAAAGTTGCCCCGTACTTCACTTCAGTGTTGTTATATTTTCTGGTCCTTCGGGATCATTGATGCCAGCACTATAAAGTGTTGAGAATTGAGTACCGCTCAAGCCGGTGCTAGGGGGCGTGAGGGATGTTGCACTTATTCATTATCCCTCATGTACAGACTCAATTAAACCGAGTCTGCAATTCTTATGTTATTTTGTTGTGATTAATGCTTCCGAGGGATCACTTTGTTTCCGGAATTTTGTACTTCACAACAGCAGGTGTCAAGTGCCGTGTGGCAGCCGTAAAAAGTTGCCCCGTACTTCACTTCAGTGTTGTTATATTTTCTGGTCCTTCGGGATCACTGATGCCAGCACTATTAAGTGTTGAGACTTGAGTACCGCTCAAAATATGATAAACAAGATCAACAAGGAAAGGCAGCGTTCAATGAACGCAACCCCCATATGACCCAGCAACAAGAACTAATGGCAAGGAGCCCAGGCGGACCCCAAACATAAAAAGGACAGGGCAACGACACGTTAATCATTAAATGATAAAAAATTTGTAACTGATTAGGAATTCAAAGAAAATAATAATAGGCCCACAAAGGGGAAGGGGACCGGGGGAAGGGGGGGGGAGGTAATCAAAGAATAAAAAACTAGAGGCAATGGGGAAGATACTTACCGTAGACGAGAAAACAACAAGGGACACGAGCAAAAGTGTCACCAAAACAGTATGAAACAACATAGACATACATCTGAGGAACACAGTGGGGCGCCGCCTTGGAACGGTCAGCAGCATAATAATGACTGCTGGGGAGTTTAAACCGGGTTTTGGATGGCGTGAGGGATGTTGCACTTATTCATTATCTCTTATGTACAGGCTCAATCAAACCGAGTCTGCAATTCTCTTGTAATTCTGTTGTGATTAATGCTTCCGAGGGATCACTTTGTTTCCAGATTTTTTTTGCCTTGAAATAGATAAATACAGAATCCCTAAAGAAAGCCCAACACGGCAAAATTGAAAATGTTGCAGGCTCGGTTTGATTGAGCCTGTTCATGGACGGTACTGGAAAGTGCAAGTGTCAAGTGCTGTGTGGCAGCCGTAAAAAGTTGCCCCGTACTTCACTTCAGTGTTGTTATATTTTCTGGTCCTTCGGGATCATTGATGCCAACACTATAAAGTGTTGAGAATTGAGTACCGCTCAAGCCGGTGCTAGGGGGCGTGAGGGATGTTGCACTTATTCATTATCCCTCATGTACAGACTCAATCAAACCGAGTCTGCAATTCTTATGTTATTTTGTTGTGATTAATGCTTCCGAGGGATCACTTTGTTTCCAGAATTTACCGTCCACGCCCCCTAGCACCGGCTTAAGCAGAATTCAACATTTAAACGTGAAATAGTAAAATTTTGAATTTAGAAACATCACAATTTTGAATTTTGAACTTACAAACATCTGAAATATGAAAAACAAGATCAACAAGGAAAGGCGGCGTTCAATAGTTCACAAAATACTGTATTCTTTCGTTTCTAATACTGTATTCTTTCGTTTCTTTATCTTAACGAGCCGTGTGGCGGCTGTAAAAAGTCTCCCCGTACATTTAATCAATGATGTTATATTTTCGATCCTTTAAGATCGTTCAGCACGACATTATTGTTGTGCTTGTGGTATTTTTAGTTTCAACTTATCGGCATTTTCTAGTTGGATGGTTCCAATATTCCTACTTGAATAATGTTGAATCACCCTAATGATATGTTGCCTGCTTTTTAAATTTGTCCTTTTGACGTCTTATCTGTGATACGCAGGCTTCATAACCTCTAATCCCCTTTCAAAATTCCATTTTATTTAGTTCCGCCCATTGATTTCTTTTTTAGGCACACGCTTTTTATTAATTGGGGACCATACGCCGCTTTTCATGGAATGGCACGGAAGTGTCACATTGAAGGTTCCTTGATAACCGCCGTATGAACACATCTGCGGATGTTTCTAAATTCAAAATTTTACTATTTCATGTTTAAATGTTGAATTCTGCTTAAGCCGGTGCTAGGGGGCGTGGACGGTAACTTGCACTTTCCAGTACCGTCCATGAACAGGCTCAATCAAATATGATCAACAAGATCAACAAGGAAAGGCGGCGTTCAATGAACGCAACCCCCACATGACCCAGCAACAAGAACCAACGGCAAGGAGCCCAGGGGGACCCCAAACAAAAACAGGGCAGGGCAAAGACAGAGCACGGAAAGGCCAATCATTAAATGATAATTAATTTGTAACTAATTAGGAAATCAAAGAAAATAAAACAGGCCCACAAAGGGGAAGGGGACAGGAGACCGGGGGAGGGGGTGGGGAGTAATCAAAGAAATAAAAACTAGAGGCAATGGGGAAGACCGAGTCTGCAACATTTTCAATTTTCACTGTGTTGGGCTTTCTTTAGGGATTCTGTAATTATCTATTTTTGCCATCAATGATCCAGAAGGACCAGAAATATATAACAAGCAAATTCGTTGAATTTATATCCCCCGCCGAGTACTGGTTATTATTAACACAACAGCTGAAGACATAAGGCTTTATGCCTTCGGGATCACTGATGCCAGCACTATAAAGTGTTGAGAATTGAGTACCGCTCAAGCCGGTGCTAGGGGGCGTGAGGGATGTTGCACTTATTCATTATCCCTCATATATAGACTCAATTAAATAGAGAAAAACAGAATCCCTAAAGAAAGTCCAACACAACAAAATTGAAAATGTTGCAGGCTCGGTTTGATTGAGCCTGTTCATGGACGGTACTGGAAAGTGCAGGTTACCGTCCACGCCCCCTAGCACCGGCTTAAGCAGAATTCAACATTTAACACGAAAATGGTGAAATTTTGAATTTAGAAACATCTGCAGATGTTTTCATACGACGGTTATCATGGAACCTTCAATGTGACACAGTACACGCATTCTCAATACCATTTACAAATATCGAATCACGGAAAGTGAAATAAATAATGTTCAGAGATCATAAAAATAATGTTTGAATATGGAAAAAGAATATCACGGACATAAATTTGAATTCTTGCAAACAAGATACGAACCATATTCTCTCAGTTCCATATCAAATTAAGCAGGTCATTCTTATAAAAAACAGGCACAGAAATGTACGTTACTTTGAGTGTCCCTTAAATTAGCAGCTCATAATCATGTTACTGTTGACCTAGTCAGTAATTTTGTTTTCACAATTCCCTTCTCAAAAGATGTAGGATGGAAATAAACACATTTTTTGTTAAATTATACCAATATATTCAGGTTTTTGAAATGTTAAAACAATAACAAATTTTACTGATGAATGATACATATTTTACTATTTCAATGCATACTTGGAAGTTCTTTACAGATTTATCAATGAAAAGCAGTTCGACATTACAATGTTATTAGTTATTTATGGTACATATAAACTCCTCGTTGTAAACTAATTCATGCATGTAGCGGTTGTTTTTTTTCACCCCAAATGCCTTAAAAGTAATGTAATAATATTGTAACGTACAAAAAACATAATTGATTATTTAAAAGAGATAAACTTGTATTCTAGGATCTAATTGGCTCATTTTTATTGTCATTTACAATGTTTTACATAATATTTTAAGCCTATTATAGCATTCGGCACGATATGGCCAGTTATGTGTTGACGTGCCGTAAAATCCAAACAAACAAAAACATTTCAGTTTAATACAAAAAATATCAACAGTGAATTCATTAAGAAAATCTGACTTAAATAATTCTGTTTGGTATTTATTCCTTTTCTAAACATTTGAACAATTAACTACAAAAATCATCAACGCTTGGTCAGAATAAGATATTGTATATGCATACAGAAATAAGATGTATTTTAATTGGTGATTCTGTTCATATAAGGTAAAAAGTACATGTAAACAACTTTATATGTGCATATTTAACCCTTTATGACAACATACGAGTGTAATAAAATGTTTTAAAATATCAATCTTTAGCATTTTTGAAGACTTTCTTAAAAACTTTATTAAATACTGTTGTAAACTCTCATTGGTAACGTACATTTCAGTTTTCTGGCATGGGTGTTGTACATAAAAAGACACCAATTAATATTTAACATTATAAACAAAATGTTTCCTATTTTAAATTTTTAAAACAACAAACATTTTTACTTTATAAAATAATTTAAAAACACATGTGATCATCCTTGTATGCTACGTTATTCATTGTTATGAGGATAATTTTACAGCAATGTCCAGAAATGTTTTGAGCCCCATTATGGTGTAATTGATAAAATTTGTTGCATTTTTATGTTAAAAAACAAAAAAAACAACATGTTTTACTATCGCAAACTTCAATTTTATGTGCAACTTTGCAAGTAACATACATTTTAAGATGATTCAACGAAAGTCCTGTTAATATCTTTCATTAGAAGTTTGCATGTTTTACGACATTATAATTACCAAAATCACATTTGTGAAATGCATGTAAAAATAAATGCTTTAGAAGTGTGACACATTTTCTTATTTTTTTTTGTTTTATAATATATTCCAGTGTTCTGTACACAATAAGGTAAATTCTGGAAAAAAATCATTTACTTTATACGAAACATTGCTTATATGAAACAGTGTTTGCTTTTGTTTGATAAAACATTGTTTCTTTCATTTCTCGCTTTGTTAGTCAAATATTTAGGATTCTGTAATAAGTAATTCTAAAATAACGCTCTTTCAAAAAATAACTTTCGGTATCTTCCAGCTCTTGTTCTCTACCTGTAACCTTTTTGAATCTAAGCCCTTAATTTCGGTCTCTGAAATGTACGTTACTACAATTGAAATGTACGTTACTTGTTGTTGATGTAAATGTAAGTGAGAAATCATTGTTTTGTAGACCTTTATAGTTCATACCCAATGCACATTTGAGTGTGCAGATGCTAGAGAAAAGATTAAAAATGTTATATATCATCACAACTGTTCAACTTAAACAACCACATATTGCACTAGTCCCAACTTTTGTAGATAGAAAAAATACCTGAATAAAATTGATATGCAACTGATGCAAATACAATTATTTTTAATTTGTTTTCGTTTCTAATCATCCTATTCTTACTTGTTATTAGATGAAAAACATATTCATGAAGTAACTTTTAAGAATTCAGGAGATACTCTTCATTGAAATTACTAATACTAGTTTTGAAATGTACGTTACCAACAGTAACGTACATTTCATGGTACTTTTAAGCAGAAATATACTTTCCACTACTGCCTTTTGTTTACAATGCGTAAAAAACATGCTATCACATCTCAAAATCGAGCAGAATGTTTTCAGTAGATATATGTTTATATACATAAAATGTTTTCTAATATATATTGTGATATCGTATATCAAACATGAATTTACCTTAAATTATATCCACAGTGACACAATGCAATATTTATTTAGGCTTTGATGTAACAAAACTCTTCTCTCCATATAGATTTTCTTACCTAAGGTATCATATTTTAAGTGTAGTGAATATTTTTTGAATTGCGGTAACGTTCGTTTCGGTAACGTACATTTCTGACCACTTTTCAATGCAGATCTGGACACAGTCTTGAGCAATTATAACAATTTCTCAACACATAACTTCTAATTGAGGGAAGCTTTAACTGCTTGACTCAAGTCTACCTATTTACATATTCATCAGTTCCTGTAGCATCAGTAACGTACGTTTCGCGGCAAAAATTACGTTTTAATTTTCTCAGAAAATCATCCATCAATTACGGCATCTTTATATACCACTTTTATAATACATTATTTTGGTCAATATGGCCAATTATCAGCCAGAAAACTTCAAACTTTGAAAGATCTTATTTTTTAAATAATATTTTCTTCACTGTTTTAAAACGCACACTCCAAAAGGCATGTATCAGTGGAAAGGAAGAAACAACAATTTTGTTTACATTTTTATCATAGTTTTCAGTATGTTCCACTGTTAAATTCACGCTAAGGCATTGTGAGATACAAAAAACACCAAAGAATTGTTTTATAAAAGACCAATTGAAACATGAAAACATTTAAAGTTCATTTTTCTTATAGAGACAGTCACGTACGTTTCATTTTTTACTATTGCGCGATAAATATTTTTCCAAATCATGACAGTTGACCAATTTGTTGTTTTGATTTAATTAAAACGGAACATATTTGATGGAACAGATGCTTTAGATAAAATATATAGCACATAATAAGACGAATATGCTGCGTGGAAAGCGTTTTTATCTATTCTGTAAATGATATTGAGAATGCGTGAGTAGTGCCATTCCATGAAAAGCGGCGTATGGTCCCCAAGTAAAAGAATGCTTTTGTCCTAAACGAGAAACCAATGGGCGGAACTAAATAAAATGGAATTTAGAAAGGGGATCTGAGGTTATGATGCCTGCATATCACAGATAAGACGTCAAAAGACAAATTTAAAAAGCAGGCAACATATCCTAAGGGTGATTATACAGTATTCAAGTAGGAATACTGGAACCACCCAAGTTGAAAATGGCCAAATAGAAGAAACTAAAAATACCACAAAACATGTATACACAACAATAATGTCGTGCTGAATGATCTTCAAGGATCGAAAATATAACATCATTGATCACTGATGCCAGCACTATAAAGTGTTGAGAATTGAGTACCGCTCAAGCCGGTGCTAGGGGGCGTGAGGGATGTTGCACTTATTCATTATCCCTCATGTACAGACTCAATTAAACCGAGTCTGCAATTCTTATGTTATTTTGTTGTGATTAATGCTTCCGAGGGATCACTTTGTTTCCGGAATTTTTTATTTATATATTCGATCCTTGAAGATCGTTCAGCACGACATTATTGTTGTGCTTGTGGTATTTTTAGTTTCAACTTTTCGGCATTTTCTAGTTGGGTGGTTCCAATATTCCTACTTTAATAATGTTGAATCACCCTTAGGATATGTTGCCTGCTTTGTCATCCTGTAAAAAAAACAATTATTTAACGTACCGCCAATTATTTAACGTAGCTCTTTTATTATAAACAATAAAGCTTATCTATTACGTCTTTCACCCCAAGTAGCCCCTCCTTTGGAGCCACTCCCTCAACCCCCGCCAGGTATTTTTCCCTTAAAACTCATTTCTGAAAGAATTTTTTTAATTATCTCTAAAGACTTTTTGAAAAATTGAAGATTATCTTCCAATTAAAGGACTTTCCAATTCCACAACGTATGGAAAATAGCTTATTTTCATTTGTCGCTGCTGTTGCTGCAATAGTAATCAAAAGTTATGGACTCAAAGTGATGAATCATTTGTATCCAATTATAATATCTGTCCCTACATATGTACTCGGGTATTGATTTGTATTTTTTGTTCATCTCATGATATGAGTTTGAATTTCCTACAGAACCAGACCTCATAGCCCAAAAATAACACTAGTTTTCGAATAGAATAGGTGTTATGGACATCGAAAAAAAATAATATTCCAATATCTTTAAAAATAAAAAAGTTGATATCCTCTTCTCTGAAGGTTCTCTTCCTCCAAGGTTCTGCGGTCGCTGTAAAGTATTCTTGATGATTTCCCTTTCTGTCATATCCTGTACAATCCCGATTTCATCACTTATTCCTCTATATCCTCCTCGTCCTGGATATCAGGTAAGTATGTCGTGTAAAAAATAAAATTAAATAGTGCTACACTAATTTCATTTTAAAATAGATAAATATAGAATCCCTAAAGAAAGCCCAACACGGCAAAATTGAAAATGTTGCAGGCTCGGTTGGATTGAGCCTGTTCATGGACGGTACTGGAAAGTGCAAATTACCGTCCACGCCCCCTAGCACCGGCTTTAGCAGAATTCAACATTTAAACGTGAAATAGTAAAATTTTGAATTTAGAAACATCCGCAGATGTGTTCATACGGCGGTTATCATGGAACATTCAATGTGACACTTCCGTGCCATTCCATGAAAAGCGGCGTATGGTCCCCAAGTAATAAAATGCGTGTGCCCTAAACGAGAAAACAATGGGCGGAACTAAATAAAATGGAATTTTGAAAGGGGATCAGAGGTTATGAAGCCTGCGTATCACAGATAAGACGTCAAAAGACAAATTTAAAAAGCAGGCAACATATCCTTAGGGTGATTCAACATTATTCAAGTAGGAATATTGGAACCACCCATATAGAAAATGCCGAAAAGTTGAAACTAAAAATACCACAAGCACAACAATAATGTCGTGCTGAACGATCTTTAAGGATCGAAAATATAACATCATTGATTAAATGTACGGGGAGACTTTTTACAGCCGCCACACGGCACATTAAGCCTATTATAACATTCGGCACGATATGGCCAGTTATGTGTTTACGTGCCGTAAAAACCCAAACAAACAAACAAACAAACAAAATCCTTTTCAAGAAGACGATATTCCTGTCTTCTCTTTTGTTCATGTTTTAATTTTTCACTTCCGGTCATTGTTCGAATGTCACGGTTAGTAGGGACATCTTGATTTTTGAGTAAGCAAGTCATGCATATGACCTATAATATAAAAAATACTACTTTAATACAACGCTTATTTACATAATTAAAAGTTATTATTAGGAAGTTAATAATCTTAAAAGAAAAGTTATGATACTATACTTACATCTGCAGTAATGTCATCAATAATTGATTTCTCCGCCGTGTATATCTACTGCTCTTCTAATACATCATCACTTATTCTCCTTCACCAATCTTCAACTTCTTCCTGACAATATCATGGTAAAGAAACTTCTTTTACGATTTCATTATATACTAAAAACAAAATATGTTAAATTATATTGGAATCCAAGCCATGTAGGAATACTAGGAAATGAAAAAGTAGATGCTTTAGCTAAACAATCATTAAATTTTCAAAAAACTGACTTATTGTTACCTGCTTGTGATTTAAGACCGGCTATAAATAAACTCGTATCATCTTAATGGAAAGCAAATTGGGACAATGCCGTTTTTAATAAACTTCACGATATAAACCCATCTCTTGATATGTCACCATCTCTATCTCTGTCAAACCGCCGTGATCAAACAGTTCTTCTTCGATGCCGAATTGGACACACTAAAATTACCCACTCTTATCTCCTCACAAATGACAATTCCCCTTTCTGTGTAGGTTGTAATGAAAATTTTACTGTCAAGCATTTTCTTCTTGAATGTCATGATTTTTCACAGGCCCGTAATAGATTTTATTCTGTAAATTAACTCAAAGAACTTTTTAATACAATTCCATCAAAAAACATTATTGATTATTTAAAAGAGATAAACTTGTATTCTAGGATCTAATTGGCTCATTTCTATTATCATTTACAATGTTTTACATAGTAATTTAAGCCTATTATAGCATTCGGCACGATATGGCCAGTTATGTGTTGACGTGCCGTAAAACTCCAAACAAACAAACAAACTTCAACTTCTTCCGAACAACTTCTTCTGCATCAAAGTCATCTGATTCTGATTCAATCACTCTCTTTTTCGTAATCTTCACTGTGGACGTTGACGCCTGAGATTCATCCTGAAAACAAAATCAATAACTAAAAATAAAAGAGTATTCAAGGGGCGACAACAAAGTAAATACTATTTTTAGATATGACATAGACTTCGTAAGAAATGAAATATAAATGTACTTACATCACTAATTTCTCCTTCGTCAATCTTCATCTTCTTCCGAACTACTTCTTCATCATCAGAGTCATCTGATTCTGATTCAATTACTCTCTTGATGAAACGATGAAACGTGTTTCCCATCTTCCTTTTATGTGGCTGTAAATACGGGTTAACATAAACTTCCTCCTCCTGTCCTTCGGACTCTGACTCGTCATCTTTTATGAACCCGTCTAGATCTGTTTCGTTTCATTCTTCTTCTCTGTCATCGTCACAATACTTAAATCTCTTCGTCCCATCTTCACCCTCCTGTATCATATCTGCAAACAAGAGAACGGCATAACTAACTTTTGAACCAGACCTTATAGCCCAAAAAAACACTACTTTTCGAATAGAATAGGTGTTATGGACATCGAAAAAAAAAATTATTCCAATATCTTTAAAAATAAAAAAGTTGATATCCTCTTCTCTGAAGGTTCTCTTCCTCCAAGGTTCCGCGGTCGTTCTAAAGTAATACCTTGGGGGAAGAGAGATCATTTTTTTCCAGATATTATAGAGGATGGGCCAGAGGGGCCTACAAAGCATAAATTTGAGTCTGATGAGAGTGAAGATGTTGGGTCGGAGACTGATTTTCATTTTATGTATGAGTATGGTCTTCATCTGTGGGCACAGATTGAAAGCGTACTTTTAGGAAATCAGAAACAATTCAATTGAATTCTCGTTATCCAAATTTCGCTTTCAACACAAACAAAACACTCAAAAATTCATGTGCCATTCTTGAAATGGTTATGAGTATCGTGTTTGACTCAGTACTACTTGAGTTATGTATAGAACAAAGTATTTGAGGAGGCTTTTCAGCTTCCAGCCAATTAGAATCCTACCTAGGCGACTTGTATCGTAACAACTTGAATTGGATGGAATTCAAAAAAGTTACTCATGATTTGACCATAAGTGAAGTCCAATCTGGATTTAGTGCAGATTGGCCAACGGGTGACTGGCCTGCTTCTTTCGGAATGACATATCATGTACGAGGTGATTGGAAAATATACTATTTTATAGAAAGTGCCGACTTTCACAAATCCGAAAATGGATTCTGGGCTCAATGGTTGGTAGGTGGACAGTTTATGAGAGAAATAAGAAATAGTCGATCAAATTTATCATGAGTGAAGTGGTTAAGGTCATCACATTTGGGGAAGTCAACATAAGATTTTGAAGCTTGTTTATTGTTCACTAAACTGTTTCAGGGGTGTTGCCATGATGATGGATGACCACCCAGACAAAATGTCACGGTTCAAATGGATACCAGTAAATTTGGAAACCGATGTACACACAAAAGCAAAACAGGTAGCGAAATACGGGCGAAATGTTCATGCAGTCTTTCAGCTAGATAAGAATTTAGTGAGGCAACACTGAATCAAATGTAAATCTGAACAGAAGACGCAGTAGACACACTGATTTGTTCTGGAACAGTTTTGTTTTTAAATATAAGTAAAAAGAATCACAAGAGATATTAACTTTAACATGTTTACTTTTTTTTCTTTTTTTTTTCATTTTTTTCATATGGTACATACAAGCTCTAAGGCTTTTTCAATCAATATATAATATAATTATATAATATATTATTTTACATAATATAAAAATATTTATGTACAATTGCTTCAATTGTTTACTACTATTGTTAATGTTTAGTAATATTGTTACTGTTTCATTGTTTACACAAATAAAATATAAAATTATTATCTTTCTTTTCTTTTTTAGGAAGTGCCTGGGGTACATCTTCTGATATAACTGACTCATCCAATGTACCAACAGTCACTTCCTTTACAATGTTTTTTAAGTACAAGTCATAAGGTTCTTAGTGCCGGAATGTTTGCAATAACAAATTAGTAACACTTAATAAACCAACAAAGGATTTTAGGCTTGGCTTATCATATTTTTTGGAATCCAGTACCAGTTAAGTTGGTTAATTAAGATGTTAGTAATTTGTTATTGTAGAAATGTAGATTGTTTGTACAGTCTATGTGTTTGTTATAACAATCTAATCTCGGCAAGAACTCTATGTTGTCAATGTCTGTGGACAGGGAGAACACATTCCACCTGTCCACAGACAGTTTACTTTTCATAGGTAAACTATTTGATAACACTAGGATTGCAGGGGGGGGGACCTGGCCTGTCATATTTGTTGGAAAATAGACAGCCATTCTTCAAGTGTTCTATTAAACTGAAGGATAAGTCCTTTCCCTCCGCACTTTTAGCGATATCAAATATTACAATTGGTTCTTTGTTATAGGCATGAGCAACATCCCTCTCCACTGTATTAGTGAAGATGGTTGCTTGCTCATGCCTATGCATATATTTAGACAAAAATGTCTTGCCAGAATTGCCCACCTGGTCATATAGCCATAGTTCGCCATTTCAGTCAACTGGTCACACCTTTCTTGCACACGAGCCTCATTAATGACATAAGCCTCAAAAGACTTTCTGTCAGTTAATGACACTTGTGCAGCAGAAGGGTCTGCCCAGTTGACCTTCTTATGGACTTTGCTGTAATCATGGACCTTGACTATCCAGCTTGCCAGGCTGTAGTCAAAGCCATTAATTACAGCACGGGGGTCTTCTTTTGTGACATACCGTATCCTCCCCCTCTTCTTCATCTGCCTCAAGTCTGGGTTTCTTTGTCTCCCCCTCCAAATGTGTCTCTTGTTCATCCTCAGAGTCTATCCTTGGTCTCTTTTTCGACTGTAAACATAATCAATAAATAGAAATAGGCGACAATAAACACGAAAATCATTACACTATTTTTACATATACTTCATAAGACATTAAATATAAATGTACTTACATCACATTGAATCTTCTTCGTTGGAGATCCTTCTTCGTCTTCTTCAGTGTCTGACTCATCTGAGGAAATAATTCGCCTTATGTACCTTTGAAAGGTATTACCCCTCTTGCACTTTTTCTGATTTAAATACGGGTTTACGTGAATATCCTCATCAGAGGAGTCTTCTTCTTCATCGTCACAAATGAATTCTTTATCTTCCTTGTCCATTTCATCCTCTTCCGACAAGTCATCATTATATTTAATCCGTTTCGCCTCACCACCCTCGCCTTCCTCTATCATATCTGCAAACAAGAAAACGGCATAAGTAACTTTTGAACCAGACCTCATAGCTCAAATATAACACTAGTTTTCGGGTAGAATAGGTGTTATGGACATCCCCAAAAAAAATTATTAAAATATCTTTAAAATAAAAAAGTTGATATTCTCTTCTCTGAAGGTCCTCTTCCCCCAAGGTTCCGTCAAGATTTGTCAAATATCAAATATACTAGGTTTACATGGTATATACATACATATCATAAGAAAATACACTAACCTGAGATAAATTCACATCGTCGTTTCGCCATTTTGATTTTGTAAGACGCTTTTTAACGCAAAATTGATGTTATGATGTCATATATGATAAGTGACATCATAATTTACAAAGGGGAGTAATTCAGTGCGTCATATATAATAAATAGTCATAACGCATTTGCCCCCCTTTGATTAAATTCTATTTTTAGAATTGAAAGTGAAAGTAGAAATTCAAGGGGAGTAATTGTGTACGTCATATCTAAAAAAAGTACTTACTTTGTTGTCGCCCTTGAATTCTCTTCTACAAATTGTAGCGCGGGAAAACCAATAGCGTCAAACGCGTGAAACTAGTAGCAACGATCGATATGGCGTCATTTTGTGTTTATTGCGTCATAGATGTTATTGCGTTCCGGAAGTACATAAACAAAACCTCCTCTTTTGGGTACCTCTACGTGGTGAGGAGGAGTAACATATGTCCGTTATGGGGGTGCGCTGCTGTGCGCCTGTATGACGGACATATGGCCAACACCCAGACTGCCTGTTTGCCGTGGGCAGCGTCCCGTAACCTAGAAAAGAGGGTCCTGGTAGTTGAAGGATACCAAGGGATCTCCAGTACTCCTAACACACTGCTTTGGCCTCTGCTTTAGGGTAGACGGGTGACCAAGTGAGCCCGGCTTTGGTCAATCGGCTGGTCATGCCTTGCCCTTGGATATATATTTCTTAAATACTTGAAAATTTCATTGAACTTACACGGTCCCGAAATGAATACAATTCAATGCACACAAATTATTTAAAATAAAAAAAAAAAATCTGAGTTTAATTTTTTATTCCTACTTGTATTTCTAGTATACCTTTAATTCCTACTGAAACTGCTATGATGGGTGCCGTTATGTTAAAACAATATTTCATATATGCATTATAAATACAGTATAACATATCCAAGAAGGCGGTGGCTAATGGGCTAATTGTGTAGGTTGTAAATATTTGCAATTTATGCGAGTATATCTCTCTGGTATCCTTGATGTGCGGAGACTGGATATCCGTCTCCATCGCACATCCCCATGTTGGAGTCCGAGGTGGCTGGGGAACCCGGGAGACGAATTTTAATACCTTTAATCATGGATATACAAACAAAAAAACGAAAATCGCAAGAAGATGATTCAAGTGGTAACAATTTCATTTGATGGAAGTTTCCCCCGTTTTCTAATAATCAAATCAAACGGCTCCAAATCACTTACTGAACTTAGCCCCTTCATCATAGAAAAACAACTTTCGGCTTTAATTGGAACACCTAAAAATCTGTTAAGAAACTCCGCAATGGAGGACTCTTGATAGAGGTAGAGCGGAAACAACAATCGGACATTATTCTGAAATGTACCAGCTTTTTTTTAACATTGACACAACTGCCACACCACACCAGTCTCTAAACTCCAGCAAGGGCGTCATCAGATGTTCTGACCCTTGCTGGAATGCTAGAAGCAGATATTGCTGAAGAGTTAAAATCACAGCAGGTGTCAAATGTCAAGCGCATTCAGTCTACAAGAGATGGTAAACGACTGCCAACGTGAGAATAGCCTTTATTCTAACATTCCTCCACAAACCCAAAATTCTTCCCTTAGATCATCGATAAAAAGTAGGCTTTACCTTAACTTTCGCGTTTACGGGTTTACAAATTTTTTTTCCGAAAAAAAAAAAAACCAAAATTTGGCCAAATTTGTTTGTATTACAAATGCTTTCAAATTTTGGTATCATTCATGAATCAAAATTTGGGTTAGGCAGAACTATTTGCCGCAGATAGGGTAGTCAAAACCCATGACCAAAAATGAGGACTTGTAACTTCCTGTGTTAAAATGATTGCCAAATTGTTTGGAGGAGAAGCATTACGCCCACCTCCCCGGTCATTCTGCCCCTTGTGGTTTAAAGAAAAAAAATTAAAAAAAAAAAAAAAAAAAAAAAAAAAAAACGGAAAAAGAATTTCCTTTCAGATGTCAGAATATACGCCAAAAAATTTTTCCGTTTGATCTTGAGGAAAGGCTTGTTACTTCACAAGGACCAAAAACAATTGTCGTATTCAGAGCTTTCCTGTTTAACAAAGTCTGTTTTAAGATGGGTTGAACATCTGCAGGTAAGAGTCAACTTTGTCAATGCCCCCCCCCCCCCAAAAATTAAGTTTTTAAATTAACCTACAAAGAATACAGCCCTTACAAAGTAAGCAGTCTACCTCGGTGCAGACTCAGTCAAACCATTATTAAAGTCTTTCCAAAGAAGCAAACCGCAAACCATTCAAATAGGAATCCTGAAGAAAAGTTATTCAAAAAACAATCGCCTAAAAGAGCGAATTGTCATCACAGATCGGATTTGAAAAAAAGCAAATGCGGAAAAACCCGATCCAACACAGAAATCGGTTCGATTTCCACTTTCACGACACCCAATTGATGGAGGATGAGGATCTTTACCTCTCCCCTCCTCCAACTCCGAAATAGCAAAAGTCCAATAAAGTTTCCTAAATGATATAAATATTCTTTAAAATGGATAATAGAAGTCATTCTATCCTACAATGGAATTGCCGAGGTCTTAAGTCAAATTATAAGATCTACTTTTACTATTATCAAAATTCTCTCCAAATATATTATGTCTTCAGGAGACTATGTTATCTCCTAAAGATAATATCTCTATAAAAGATTATACACTTTATAATTATATATGCACTAATAACGCCAGAAACATCAGGTGGTACAAGCATTGCTATCGCAAATTGCATTCCTCAAAAAGAATTAAAACTAAAACACAAGATTACAAGCTTTAGCTATTGCAGGTGACCTTACATCGACCACTAACAATTTGTTCTTGTATACCTTCCTCCCAAATTTAACGGTAACAAGTGATGAACTTGAAAGTATTGTTCGACAATTACCATCAACCTTTCCTTTTTTAGGGCGACTTTAAGGGCTCACAATCCTATTGGGCAGTACATCTACAAATAATAAGGTAACATGAACTGAAAAATTGATAGATTAACACTTTTTTTTTTTTCGCCCTTTCAGCTTTGTTTATTAAACAACCCGGTCACCTACAATATTTACTCCAGCTACAGTACGTTTTCTTGCAATCGACCTCTCCGATTGTCCACTCTGCTATATACTTGACTTCGATTGGGGAAAGTTTTAGATGACCAGTACGGCAGGAAATCAATTAATTCCATTGTTACTTACATCAAATGACCTATACCAGATGAAGGACTGGTCAAATTTTAAATTTAAGAAAGCAGATTGGGAAACATTTTACTAGGGCTCTGTTCTTTATTTGATCTAAAAAAATGGAATTTGATTTCACCTTCTGATAAAAAATAGCTGAAACTTTCTCTTAGCATTTAAAATACCGATTGCTTTGCAAAAATTTTTTTCCCCCTTACAAAAAAAAATAAAAAAAAGTAAAAAATCAAAAAACCCATGGGTTTAAAGAAAAGAAATTTTTAAAAAAAGCCTTCGTTTTACGTAAAAACTTCACTCAAAAAAATTTAAAAAATAGGCCCCCACAACCAAAAAAATTTTAAAAATTTTTAAAAATTTTTTGAGCCAAAAATAGAAGATCAGTTTCGTCAATCTAAAAGCCAATTTATGGCAATCTTAGTTTCAAATATAAAATTTAAAAAATCCCATTTTGGAAAAAATTTGGGGTGCAGTACGGGAAAAAAATAAAATTTGTAAAAATAAAAAAAAAGAGTCCCAAATGTTCACTTTAAAAAAAATGTGATTTTCAAAAATTTTCCAAAAAAAAAACCCGATATTGCAGAAAAATTTTGGGTAAAACGTTTGAAAAGAACTCTTTTTCAAGCAATTTTTCCCAAAAACATTTTTTAACAACCTAAATTTTTAAAATGAAAAGAGGGATATTAATTTTACTTCAACCCAAAAGACGAAGACTATAATTTTCCCCCTTTTTTCTATTATACTTAAATTTTTTCAATTTAAAACTCAAAAATAGTGGGTGCAGGGGGCCCGGGCGAAATTTACTACCAGTTTCTTAAAAACATTTTCCACCCCCAAACCTTAGGGTTTCTTCTTGAAATTTAACAAAATTTGGGTTTTTTCTGGTGAATTTCCCAAAAATTTTGGGAAAAATGCGTTGATTATTCCTATCCCCCAAACCTGGAAAAAAATTCAAAAATGACCCTACAAATTATCGTCCAATTTCACCTTTCAAGTTGGCCCCCCCGCAAAAATTCGGGGAAAAAATGAAAAATAATCGGTTAGTTTTGGTTTTCCCAGGAAAAAAAAAGGAATTATCACTAATTTTCAGTCAGGTTTTCGTAAACAGCGAAGTAGCAAACGATCATTCTTGTACGACTTGAGACTTTTATTAGAGAAGCCTTTGTAAATAAACAACACCTGGTATCAATTTTCTTTGATCTTGAAAAGGCTTACGACACTACTTGGAAATATGGTATCCTAAAAGATCTAAAGGATGCTGGACTTAATGGCAGGACTTCCTCTTTTTCATTTCTGGATTTTTAAACGATAGGCACTTTAAAGTAAGACTTGGTTCAACGTTTTTCTCAAGACCACCAACAAGAACAAGGTGTTCCTCAAGGAAGCATACTTTTCTGTTACACTTTTTGGCCTTAAAATTAAACAATATTGCTAGCGCTCTTACACCAGGCATAATTGTTCTCTATATGTAGACGATTTTCTATTCTTGCTATCGATCGAAAAGTATGAGAACAATTGAACGGCAACTTCAACAAAATTTTAGATAAAATTCAGAAGTGGGCAATAGAAAATGGGTTTAAATTCTCAAAGTCAAAAACTCAATGTGTTCATTTCTGCCGATTGCGAAAACAACATAATGACCCTGAACTTTACATATCTGGTTCTAAAATTCCAGTAGTTGATGAAGCTAAGTTTCTAGGAATTATATTTGATTAAAAAACTTTCTTTTATACCGCATATTAAACATTTGAAAACTAAATGCCTAAAAGCTTTAAATTTACTTAAGGTTTTATCAAGTACAAATTGGGATCAAATTCTTCCACATTACTGAAATTAATACAGAAGTCTTATCCGATCAAAATTAGATTATGTTCTGTAGTATATGGGTCTGCAAGAAAATCATATCTTCAAATGCTAGATACCATACATCACCAGGGTTTACGTTTAGCTTTAGGTGCTTTTCGCACTTCACCTGTAGAAAGTCTATATGCGGAAGCTGGGGAACCATTGCTTTATCTCCGTCGTAAAAAGCTATCACTTCAATATGCAACTAGAATTTCATCTAATAGGAAAAATCCAGCTAAAAATATTATTTTCAAACCAAGTTATACTGAAAAATTTGTTAACAAACCAAAGGAAATTAAACCATTAGGCCTTCGTTTAAAAGATGATTTAGATAAACTTAAAATTAATCCAGACAGTATCCTTCAAAATGACGATGAGGATGTTCCACCTTGGACTTATATAATTCCCCGGAAATAATATATTAACCTTTCAAATATAAAAAAGGCATCAAATTCACCTGAATATTTCAAAGAGAAGTTTCTAGCAATTAAGGAAGAACATGAAGATTTTATACATATTTATACGGACGGTTCAAAAGAAGGTTGCAAAGTAGGTGCGGCTGTATTTGAAAATAATTTTACATGTAGTATGAGGTTACCAGAAAATGCATCAATTTTTACTGCTGAAGCAAAAGCTATCGATTTAGCATTGTCATACATAGCACAGCATACCCACGATAAATTTGTGATATTTTCTGACTCGCTTTCTGTTTTAATATCCATTAAAAATAAAAAATCTGACAATATCATGGTAAAGAAACTTCTTTTACGCTTTTTCATGATATACTAAAAACAAAATATATTAAATTATATTGGATTCCAAGCCATGTAGGGAATACGAGGGGAAATGAAAAAGTAGATGCTTTAGCTAAACAATCATTAAATTTTCAAAAAACGACTTATTATTACCTCTTTGATTTTAGACGGCTATAAATAAACTCGTATCATCTGAATGGAAAGCAAATTGGGACAATGCCGTTTTTAATAAACTATCACGATAGAAACCCATCTCTTGATACGTCACCAATCTCTATCTCTGTCAAACCGCCGTGATCAAACAGTTCTTCTTCGATGCCGAAATTTGGACACACTAAATACCCACTCTTATCTCCTCACAAAATGACAAATGCCCCTTTCGTGTGTAGGTTGTAATGAAAATTTACTGTCAAGCATTTTTCTTCTTTAATGTCATTGATTTTTTCACAGGCCCGTAATAGATTTATTTCTGTAAATTCACTCCCAAAGAACTTTTTAATACAATTTCCATCAAAAAACATTTAATTGATATTTTAAAAGAGATAAATTTGTATTCTAGGATCTAATTGAGCTCATTTTCTATTGTCATTTACAATGTTTTACATAAAATTTTAAGTGGCCTATTATAGCATTCGGCACGATATGGCCAAGTTATGTGTGACGTGCCGTAAAAAATGCCAAACAAACAAACAAACATAAACAGAACCCTTTACAAAAGGCTGAATTGCTAATGTCAAAATCTTTAAAGTCAAAGATGGATTGGGTTTATTTTACCCTGTACCCAAAACTTGGTCGGGGATACTTAGCTCCAGGATTGAAGTGGAAAAATACAAGGAAAAGGGAAAAAGAGAAAAAGAGAGGGAAAATTGGGGAACGGAAGAACATTAAATCCCCAGCATGTTGATTTTCTTTCCCAAGTTGTGAAGATGGAGTATCGACGAGGGGCCCCGAGTTCCACCTCCAGCTTGGGTCCATTTAAAAAAAGTGGGCAATTACAGTTTCTGTCCGGGGTCAGGTACTGCTCTCGAGTGGGTAAGTAAATGGCTTTTCCCCAAAAAAAAGCCCTTTTTTTCAGGGGCCACCTTACTATTTCAAAACCCCCTTTTTGAGGGACCTCTACGTGGGGAGGGGGAAATAACATATGTCCGGGTTTTGGGGGTTTCGCTGCTGTGCGCCTGTATACGGACATATGCCAACACCCCAGACTGCCTGTTTGCCGTGGCCAGCGTCCCGATAACCTAGAAAAGAGGGTCCTGGTATGAAGGGATACCCAGGGATCTCCATACTCCTAACACACTGGCTTTTGGCCTCTCTTTAGGGTAGACGGGTGACCCCAAGTGAGCCCCCGGCTTTAGGTCAATCGGCTGGTCATGCCTTGCCCTTGGATTATATTATTTCTTTAAATACTTGAAAAATTTCATGAACTTACACCCCGGGTCCGAAATTAATACAATTCAATGCACACAAATTATTTAAATAAAAAAAAATCTGAGTTTAAATTTTTTTCCTATTTGTGTTTCTAGTATACCTTTAATTCCTACTGAATTGCCATGATGGGTGCCGTTAGCAGGTGTCAAATGTCAAGCGCATTCAGTCTACAAGAGATGGTAAACGACTGCCAACGAATAGCCTTATTCTAAACATTCTCACACCCATTCTCCCATCATCGATACGAGTAGGTTACCTTTAACGTTCGCGTTGCGGTTAAACTTCCAAAACCCAATGCATGTTACAAATGCTTCAAATTTGGTCATTCATTGAATCAAATTTGCGTACGACAGACTTTTTGCCGCAGATGTAGCTCAAACCATGACAAAAATGAGATCTGTAACGTTCCTGTTTAAATGTGCAAATTTGGAGGAGAAGGCATTACGCCACCTCCGGTCATGCCCCCTGTGGTTAAAGGAAAAAGAAATTCTTCGTCAGAAGTAATACCGCAAAATATTTCCTTTCAAGATGCACGAAAGCTTGTTGAATCACAAGGACCAAAAACAACTGTCGTATTCAGCTGCAGTTACAAAGTCTGTTAAGATGGTTGACTCTGCAGTACAGTCAATTATGTCAAGCCCCCCAATTAAGTTACCATTACCTACAAAGCTACAGAATTCACAAAGTAAGCAGTCTACCCTGTGCGATCAGTCACCATTAAAAATTCTTTCTCCAAAGAAGACAAACCCGCAAACATTCAAAATAGCTTCTTCTGAGAAATTATTCAAAACAATCGCCTAAAGAGCCGAATTGTCATCACAATCAAGGGTTTTAAAAAAAAATGCGGAACCCGATCAAACAGAAAATCGGTTCATCCACTTCACACACCCAATTGATAGAGGTGGGAATCTTTTACCTCTTCCCCTCCTCCAATCGAAAAATAGCAGAAGTTCCAATAAAAATTTCCGTAAAAATATAATATTCTTTAAAAATGGATATAGAATCATTCTATCCTCAATGGAATTGCCGAGGTTTCTTAAGTCAAATTATATAAAATGAGTTCTACTTTTTACTATTATTCAAATTTCTCTCCAAAGTTATTAATGCTTCAGGAGACTTTATTGTTATCTCCTTTTTAAGATAATAGTCTCTTATAAAAGATTATACACCATTTATAATTATTAGTAGGCACCTTTGTAACTCCAGAAAATCAGGTGGTACAAGCATTTGCTATTGTCGCAAATTGTCATTCCTCAAAAAAGAATTTAAAACTAAAACAAAGATTACAAGCTTTACCCTTTTGTGCAGGTGACCTTACATCGACCACTTAACAATTTGTTTTTGTACCTTCCTCCAAATTTAACGGTAAACAAGTGATGAACTTGAAAGTATTGTTCGGCAATTACCATCGCCTTTCCTTTTGTTAGGCGACTTTAATGCTCACAATCCTATGTGGGGCAGTACATCTACAAATAATAAGGGTAACATAACTGAAAAATTGATAGATGGCTTTCGGCTTTGTTTGTTGGACAATCGGTCGCCTGCATGTTTGCATCCAGCTGCGGGTGCGTTTTCTTGCATCGACCTCTCGATTGTCCACTCTGCTGTGTGCTTGGACTTCGATTGGAGGGTTTTGGATGACCGGTGCGGCGGTGGTCATTGTCCATTGTTGCTTGCATCAAGTGACTCTGTACCAGGTGAAGGACGTCAGGTTTTTGGGTTTGGGAGGGCAGATTGGGAGGCATTTGCTGGGCTCTGTTCTGTTGATCTGGCAAGGTTTGTTTGGATTTTTACGGCACGTCAACACATAACTGGCCATATCGTGCCGAATGCTATAATTGGCTTAAATATTTATTGTAAAAAAAAAGTAAAGAAGACAATAGGAAATGAGCCAATTTTAGTTTTCCTGGAATACAAGTTTTTCTCTTTTAAATCAATCTATTTGTTTTTTTTAAGGAATTGTATTAAAAAAGTTCTTTGAGTGAATTTACAGAAAAAATTCTATTACGGGCCTGTTTGAAAAATCATTACATTCAGAAGAAAATGCTTGACAGTTAAAATTTTCATTACAACCTACACAGAAAGTGGGGCATTGACCATTTGTGAGGAGATAATAGTGGGTAATTTTAGTGTGGCCAAATTCGGGCATCGAAGAAGAACTAATTTTGATCACGGGCGGTTTTACGAACATTAGGAGATGGTGACATAATCAAGAGATGGGTTTATATCGTGAAGTTATTAAAAACGGCATTGTCCCCAATTTTGCTTTCCATTTCAGCTGATTACGGGTTTTTTTTTATAAGCCGGTCTAAAAATCACAAGCAGTGTAACAATAAGTCAGTTTTTTTGAAAATTTTTAATGATTGTTTGCTAAAGCCATCTACTTTTTCATTTCCTCGTATTCCTACTTGGGCTTGGGGAATCCAATATAATTTAACATATTTTTTTTTTTAGTTATATCATGAAATTCGTAAAAAAAGCAGTTTCTTTTACCATGATATTGTCAGATTTTGTTTTTTAATGGATATTAAAACAGAAAGCGAGTCAAAGAAATATCACAAAATTTAAATCCGTTGGTATCTGTGCTATGGTATGACAATGCCAAAATCGCTAGCTTTGCTTCAGCTTTTTTAAAAATTGATGCATTATCCTTGGTAACCTCACTTACTTAGATGTAAAATTATTTTCAAACACAGCCGCACCTATTTTAAAAACCTTTCCCTTTTAAACCCTTTCCGTTTTAAATAGGGTTAAAAAAATCTTCATTTTTTTTTTAAATTTGGGTTTAAAAAACTTTTTTTAAATTTTCCCAGGTGAATTTGATCCCTTTTTTTTATATTTGAAAGGGTTAATATTTTTTTTCCCGGGGAAAATATTTGTTTTGGATTTTTTTTAAGTTTATCAAAAATCATCTTTTAAACGAAGGCCTAAGGGGTTTTAAATTTCCCTTTGGTTTTAAAAAATTTTTCAGAAAAACAGGGTTTTTAAAAATAATTTTTTTACTGGTTTTTCCTTTAGTTTAAAATTTTGGGTTGCATATTAAAAGGGGTAGCCTTTTTTCGACGAAGAAAAACCGTTGGTTCCCCAGTTTCCGCTTTTTAGACTTTTACAGGTGGGGTGGGGAAAAAGCACCTAAAGCTAAACGAAAACCCCGGGTTTGTGTTTTTGGTTTTCTAGCTTTTAAGTTTAATGATTTTTTGCAGACCCATTATACTACAGAACCATAACTAAATTTTGATCGGATAAGATTTCCCTGTTTTTAATTTTTTAAATAATGTGGAAGAATTTGACCCCCAAATTTTTTACTTAAATAAAACCTTAAGAAAATTTTTTAAGTTTTTGGGCCCTTTTGGGTTTTCAAATGTTTAATTTTTGGTTATAAAAAAAGTTTTTTAAAAATAAAATTTCCCTTTAAAACTTGGGCTTCATCAACTCCCGGGAATTTTGGGAACCCAAATATGTAAATTTCGGGGTTTTCCTTTATTGTTTTTTTTCGCAATCGGCAGAAATGAACACTTTGGGATTTTTTTGATTTAAAATTTTAAACCCTTTTTCCTATTGCCATTTCTAAATTTTTATCAAATTTTTGAAGCCCCGTTAAATTTTTCTCTTTATTTTTCGATCATAGCAGATAAAAAAATCGTCTACATTTTAGAGAAACAATCTAGCCTGGGTAAGGCGTTTAGAAATATTTTTTTTTTTTAAGGCCAAAAAGTTTTAACAAAAAGTTTTGTTTTTCCTTGGGGAAAACCCCTTTGGTTCTTTTTGGGGGGTCTTGAAAAAAAATTTTAAACCCAATTTCTTACTTTAAATTTGCCTACCCGTTTAAAAACCCAAAAATTTGAGAAGGGGAAAGGGTTCTGCCATTAAGTCCGGGCTTCCTTTAGTCTTTTGGGGATACCTTTTTTCCAAGTGGGTGTGGGTTAAGCCTTTTTTCAAGATCAAAAAAAAATTTGTTTTAACCAGGTGGTTTTTTTATTTAAAAAGGCTTTTTTAAATAAAAGTTCAATTTCGTACAAGTTTATCGTTTTTTTACTTCGCGTTTCAAAACCCGGGACTAAAAATTTTATTTGTTTAATTCCTTTTTTTTCTAGTTTAACCCAAACCCAAAAACCGTTATTTTTTCCTTCCCCGAATTTTTTTGCAGGGGGCAACTTGTAATTGAAATTGGACGATAATTTTTTAGGGTCAGTTAAATTTTTTTCCGGGTTTAGGGATAGGAAAAATCAACGCATTTTTCAAGTGTTGGGAAATTCACCGGATACCAAAATTTTTTTTAAAAAATTTCAAAAAAGAAAAGGTCTAGCGTTGGGTGGTAAATGTTTAAGAAAGGGTTAAGAAAAAATTTTCGCCCGGGCCTCGGGCACTTTTCTTTTGCATTTTGTTTAAAATTAAATTTTAAGTAAACCCAAAGGGGAAAAGGGAATTATAGCCCTTTCTCTTTTTTGAAGAAAAATTTTAATTTTATTTTCTTTCTCGGGGCTTTCCCATTTTTTGTTTTTTTGAAATGTATTTGAAAAATTTGCTTAAAGAAAGTTCTTTTAAAACGTTTTACCCAAAGTTTTCCCAATTTAATCTTTTTTTTGTTTTGGCATTGGCCTCACCATTTTTTTAAGTGAAAAATTTGGATTTCTTTTTATACTTCCCACTTTTTTTTCCCGTACTGCTCCCAGATTTTCCTAATAGGAGTTTTTAAATTTAAAATTTTTTGAAACTTTAAGATTGCCATGATTGGCGTTTAGATTGACGCATTCTTCTATTTTTGGGGCTCTAAATTTTTCAAATTTTTTTAAAGGGTTTTTTCTGTTTAGGTCTATTTTTAAAAACTTTTTGATTGAATTTTACGTTTTACGAACGGTTTTTTTACTTTCATCAAAAAACCCCAGGGTTTTTTGTTTTTTGTTACTTTTTTTAAATTTTTTTTAAGGAAAAACTTTGCAAGCAAATTCGTATGAAATGCTGAAGAGAAAGTTTCAGCTGAGATCATCAGAGGTGAAATCAAATTCATTTTTTTGTTAAGATCCAATAGAACAGAGGCCCTAGTAAAATGTTTTCCCAAATCTGCTTTCTAAATTTAAAAATTTGACGTCCTTCATCTGGGAATAGGAGTCATTTGATGAAGTAACAATGGATATTGACACTGCCGTACTGGTCATCTAAAAACTTCCCCCAATCGAAGCCCAAGTATATAGCCAGAAGTGGACAATCGACGGAGGTCGGATGCAAGAAACGTACCTGTAGCTGGATGTTAAAATTGTAAGGTGACCGATTGTTTAAATTAAACAAAGCTGAAAAGTGTTATCTATCAAATTTTCAGTTATGTTACCCTTATTATTTGTTTAGATTTAACTTGCCCCACATTAGGATTGTGAGCATTTAAATTCGCCAACAAAAGGAAAGGTGATGGTAATTGCCGAAACAATTACTTTTCAAGGTTCATCACTTTGTTACCGTTAAAAATTTGGAGGAAGGTATAAAAGAACAAATATGTTAGTGGTCGATGTAGGTCACCTGCCACAGCTAAAGCTTGGGTTAATTTGTGTTAAGTTTTAATTCTTTTATTTTTGAGGAATGCAAATTTTGCGATAGCAATGCTGTACCACCTTGATGTTCTGGGTTACTAGTGGCATATATAACTATAAAAGTGTATAATCTTTTAAGAGATTTATCTTTTTTAGGAGATAACAAGTCTCCTGAAGGACATTAATACATTTGGAGAGAAATTTTGATAATAGTAAAAGTAGATCTTTATAATTTACTTAAGAACCTCGGCAATTCCATGTAGGGATAGAATGACTTCTATTATCCATTTTAAAAATTATTTTATATCATTTAGGAAACTTTTGGATTCTGTCTATTTCGGAGTTGGAGGAGGGGAGAGGTAAAGATCCTCATCCTCCATCAATTGGGTGTCGTGAAGTGGATCGAACCGATCCTCCGTGCCGATCGGGCTCCGCATTGCCCTCCTCAACCGATCTGCGATGACAACTCGCTCCCCAGGCGATTGTTCCCGAATAACCCTCTCAGAAGATGCTACTTGAACGCCGCAGCCCGGTTCCCTGGAGAAGGGGCTCAATTTGGGGGACTGGGGTCCGCCCCAGAAGGGAGATTGGCCTTTTCTTTTTTTGAAGGGCCCCGCCCCGTAAAGGGGGAATGGAAATTTAAATGGGGGCATTGACACAAGCCGACCTGGGACTGCAAAAGCCAACCCTTTTTTAAAAGATCCCCAACTGCAGTGAACACCCACAACCGTTTTGGCCCCTCGATTTAAAAAACCCTCGTGATCCTTTAAAGGAAAAATTTCCCCCGGTACTTCTGACGAAGGTTCCCCCTTCCTTTTTTCCCAAAAGGGGGCCCACCGGGAGGTGGGGCCCAAAGCTCCCTTTCCCCCTTCCCCACACCCCAAAAGGGGAAAGCCACAAGTTTCATCCCTGTCACGGTTCACCACACCCCCCCGGCAAAAATTTTGTCTCCCAAAAGCAAACCCGATTTTGATGACCCAAAAATTGAAGCATTTCAAATTTGGGATTGGGTTTGGAAAGCAACCGCAAAAAGGGAAAGTCAAAGGGAAACCCCCCCCGCCCCCCCATACGGGGAGAACGGGGTGGAGAAAGTTCCCGAAAAAAGGCCACTCGCCGGGAGCCCCCCCCCTCTCCCCCAGACGAATGCCCTGAAACCGACACCCGCTGCGACCAACTTTCCTTTAGCAACTCCGCCTCCAGCACTCCAGCAAGGGCAGAAAAAACCTGATGACGCCCCCCCCGGAGCCCAGAACCCCGGTGTGGGGTGGAGCTGTGGCAATATTAAAAAAGGCTGGTACATTTCAGAACAACGTCCCGATTGTTCCTCCCTTTCCCCCCCCACCAAAAGTCCTCCCCCCCGCGGAAACCCCCTTTACAGATTTTGGTGTTCCAATTAAAGCCCCAAAGTTTTTTTCTTATAATGAAGGGGGTAATTCAGTAAGGGGATTGGGCCGTTTGATTTTATTTTTTAGAAAAAAGGGGAAAACTTCCATCATGAAATTTTTACCACTTGAAAACTTTTCGATTTTCGTTTTTTTTTGTTTTTACCTGTTAAAGTTATTTTAAAATTTGTCTCCCGGGTTCCCCAGCCACCCAAATCCAACATGGGGATTTTGCGATGGAGAAAGGGTATCCATCTCCGACATTTAAGGGGGACCAGAGAGATATACTCGCATAAATTGCAAATATTTACAAAACCCACCAATTTGGGCCCCTTAGCCATCGCCTTCTTGGGGTATTTTTTATACTTATTTTTAATGCATATATGAAAATTTTGTTTTTAAAATAACGGGACCCTCCCTAGCAGTTTAGTAGGAAATTAAAAGGTTTTACAGAAACACAAGTAGGAATTAAAAAAATTTTAAAATCAGATTTTTTTTTTAAAAAATTTTTTGTGGGATTGGGAAATTTTATTTATTTCGGGACCCTTTTAAATTTAATTTAAAAATTTTTAAGAAATTTTAAAAAAATTTTATTCCAAGGGGAAGGCATGGGGCCAGCCCATTGACCAAAGCCGGGCCACTTTGGGCAAACCCCCCTACCCTTTAAAACAGAGGGCCCAAAACCCCGTGTTTAGGAAATACTGGAGATCCCTTTGGGGATCCCTTAACTACCAGGGGGCCCCCTTTTTTTAGGGTTTCGGGCCTGCCCCCGGGAAAAAGGCAGTCTGGGGGTTGGGCCCCCATGTTTCCCTCATTTTTGGGGCCCCGCAGCGACCCCCAAAGGAAAATATGTTTTCCCCTCCTCACCAGTAGAGGGACCCAAAAAAGGAGGACTCAAGGAATGGTTTTTATTTCAAACCTTTTGAAATGTGGCTGGGGGCTTTTTCTTTCCCGCGTTTTCAGCGGTCTTTTCAGGGTTGTTTCTCAAAAGGGGGTAGAAGTAACCCCAAAAAACAAAAAAACCGTTTGGTTTTTAAAGATGAATTTTGGGGGAAACCGTTTAAAAGGTTGGGGGTTCGCTTTAAAGGTTTGGGGGTGGCCCTGAGCGGAGGGGCCTTTTAAAGTTTGGGGGAATGTTTTTGGGCCCGGGGTGGAGGTCTTTCTTTTGGTCGGGCGCCAATCATGGCGGTCCCTTTTGGTTTTAAATGTTGGCTCAATTTTTCCGTTGGGGGGGTCTGGGGTGCAGTGCGAAGGGGGGGTGGTAGGGTAGGGGGGGGGGGCCCAAACTGTTCATTTTTTGGGAAAAAGGTGATGGCCCATTTTGCCGGGGCAGGGGCGGATATTGCAGGGGCTTTGGCTGGGACGCTTGAGGGGAGCTCTTCTTCAAGCAATTGTACAGGTGCGTTTCAGCAGCGTGGATGTGGGGCTGAGAAGGAGTATATTGATTTTGCTTCAACAAACGACGAAGACTGTAGTTCCCTTTTCTCTATTGATGACTTGATTATTCGGGTCAAAACTCGTAATGGGATGCTCTCGGCGGCCCCGGACGGGGTTTAGCTGCCAGTTTCTTAAACGTTTGCGCCGCCCCAATCCTGACTCTTGGACGGCTTCTTGAAATTTTTTTGGCAAGGTTTGGTATTCTGGTGGGTTTCCCCAACGCTTGGAAGGGTGCCTTGATTGGTTCCTATCCCTAAACCTGGGAAAGATTCAAACTGA
>NW_026854317.1:0-21620 GCF_026571515.1 Ruditapes philippinarum
TTCCATTTGTCAAAACACTTCCCATACAGAAAGACAGAATCCAAACCAATATTTTCTTATAAAAAAAACTCACGATATCATACGTACAATAGCATATTATCAGTATATCAACATCACACATTAGCACATACACCCGAAGTTTTGTTTTTTACGTCACACCTACACAGTATAAGTCATATGGCGACGTTCCAGCTTTACTGCTGGAGATAGACCTCAGGTGCCCACATCCGAAGTACAAACATTCATCATCTATATAAAGTATTTTCCTTAGATCTTAAACAGCATATTTATGTTATTTTTTATTTCATTTATATCTCATTCGGCTAGTGACGTTCCAACACCATGTTTTAGATTTATTTGAGCTATTGGTAATAATCTTGATCTTGTTTCCATCCGACTTCTTCTCTTTAGTTTCGTAAAAATACTGGAATATATCTGATTGTTTTTTTACATGACTGGACCCGAATACCAGGGAACCGATGGATAGGTTGAAAATCTTGAACATCCCTTCAGTTGTTATTTATTAAATGAAATCACCTTTACACCAGTACAAAATGAGTGAGAAAAAAAGATTGGAGCACCACACTAAATACCGTATTCCGGTATATACGGACAAGGCGCTTGAATGATAAAATGCTAAAATCTTGCCTTTTTACCCATTTAAACTTTATAAGGATTTATACATTTGTTCACACCGATTTATGCATGATTATAAGTGGAAAATGTAACAATCCCCCAAAAACGATATTTGTTTATTTTGTGATCATGATTTTTGCAAGTGTCTAGAGGTACTGCTCCAGTCATTAAATGAGTTATATCCGTCTACAATGACATTATCTAAACATTTGTAAAATTCTGAGGATTTGCTTTTCGAGATTGCCGACAGAGCAATTAAAATAAATAAAAAGATTTAATTTAAAAGGATGGGGAAGTTTTTTTGATAGTTACTTAGTAACTGAAAAGTATATTCATTTCCGTGAGCCGGAAAAATTTAAATTAAAGTTAAAGTATATAATTAATAAAGATTTTGACAACCATAGCCTGACAAGCACGTGACTAATTATGACGAAACTCAATATAATTAATCGTTATTACTCTTTTTAAAAACCCGTTTATATCTTAGCAAGCTACAACGTTAAAAAGTCTGTATTATGATCAAAATACACATTTAAAATAGCAAGTAAATCAAGAGAAGGAGAGAACACACATCAAACATCAAAATGGTTTGTAACTGGTTTATTCTCGGATCTACATATTTAAAAGTTCAACAATGATATGTACCTTGAATATGTTTTCTTGTATTACAAAAAATCGATATGCAGCCCTTCTTGATTCAGTTTGAAGAAAATAAAACAGGTTTTACTAATTTTCCAAATTTCGAAGATTTCCTACGCTCTTTTAGTGCATCGGGAATAAAATAACTATCAGACAAAAATCAAAAAGTAGTTGCTCTCAAACATGAGCTAACTAAACAATAAGGAAGGAACCATGCAAGATAGATCGCGTATCATAAGACTTTGATTCACTGACGATATTTGATTTATAGTATTTGAGCTAGATAAGCAATCAAAAGTAACACAGTGATGACAGAATATAAAATTTTAATGCATTCTTGTTTCAAATGGGTCAATGCTTGTATACGCTTTGCCTTATGATATTCTGAAATTAAAATTATAAAAATACTTATTACAACCGTTGCTTATTTTTATAAAACTGCATTTGTAATACTTCGGAAAAAAGTAATTATTTTAATATAATAATAAGCTTTTACTTATGGTCATGTTTTTAAAAAAAAAATATATTGCCACTATATATATTTCACTGTTTAAAGTTTCGATTTTGCGCTATCCCTTAACGGGGCATGAAACCAACCCACTGAAATCCAATAGACTCAAAATATTTTAAAGTCTTATAATGGCGTTAATTGAACGCCGCCTTTCCTTGTGGATTTTGTCTATCATATTCAATATAAATTGGAGCCGTGTCTTGATGTAATTTTTTTAAGCTTCCAATTTCAACAGAAAAGAAACATTTAAGATGAATTTCAATTTATTTACATGGAATGTTACTGGAATCATGTCCAGTTCTTCGTATTTATGTGATGCATTACTGAAGTATAACGTTGATATATGTGGTATATCTGAACATTTTTTGACACCACAAAATGTGCATTTTCTAGATTCCTTAATATCAGATTACAGATTTACAGTGAAATGTGACAAAGACTTATTAGTACCTCACCAAAGAAGAGTAGGTAAAGGAGGTGTTGCGCTATTTTGGCACAAACGTTTGAATGATTATGTTACACCACTTCAAACGGACAGTGACCGTATTTGCCGCATTCAGTTGCAAACTTCACCTGGACAATATATGTTTTTGTTTCAGGTGTACTTGCCATGTAGTAATAACCCTGTTTCTATGTATTTAAATTGTATAGATGAGTTGTATAATTTGTGGCACATTTACCCCTGCAAAGGGTCAGTCCTGTTGTTGGGCGATTTTAACTCAAACATTATGATAGATTCAAAAATTACACGTGATAAGTGCTTAAGACAGTTTTTCAATGATACGAATCTTGTCGCAATTAATACTTCGTCTATATGTTCAGGTCCTCAGTTTTCCTATGTTTCATATGATAATATGTATCACTCTATGATTGACTATATATGTGTTCCTGTAGAAATTATTGATTGTGTAAGTTATTGCCATATTATGGATGACCATTGTCTAAATGTTTCAAGACATAGACCAATTATTGCCCAACTAATTTTACCTTGTGCAGATTTAAACAATGTATTGATAAAAGAAAAGTGTATCAATTGGAAAAAAGTAAATGAAGTAAACTTAAGACAATATAACACATTATTACAGAATGATTGTGATCTTGCAGAGTTGAGGTATTGTGACTTTGACCCAAGAGGCATTGATAATGCATTTGATTTAATCGTGTCAAAAGTGTATCAATACTCATCAAGGGCATTTCCGGTAAAAAAATGTGCCGAATATTTGAAACCCTATTGGAAAAGTGAAATAAAGGCTGCACAAAGTGAACAGTGGAAAGTAAGAACGAAGTGGTGTAAAGAAGGTAGACCGCGAAATGACTCTCACCCGGCGTTCCATAATTACAAAAAAGCCAAATGTAATTTCCGTCGAATTCATAGGAAAGTTGTTAAGCAATATCTCATGAAACAGAACGAGGAGTTAGACCGAACTGCAGAACTGGACTCAGACACTTTTTGGAAAAAAATCAAGGCCAGACGAAAAAACACTGAATCTTCTTCTTTATGTGCTGGCATGAACTTTAATGGGTGTACAGTTAGAGATCGTAGTGAAATAACTCTAGGATGGGGGAATTATTTTAAATCATTGTATATGCCAACTTCGAATACGATGTTTGATGAAAATTGGAAGAATATCGTTGATCGGGAAATTCAGTCAACTGAAAATACCATCATTTCGGATCCGGATGTCGTCGTCTTGCCGGAAGTAGTGAATGATGCCATAAGTTTATGCCCAAGAGGAAAAGCGGGTGGAGATGACAATCTACAATATGAACACCTAATTTTGGCAAAAGAATTTATATCGCCTATTTTAGCTAACGTATACACATTTATGTTACGTCATGGATATGTCCCCGATAACATGAAACGAGGTGTAATTGTCACACTTCATAAAGGGTCAAACAAAAGAAAAGACAACCCTGATAACTACCGTGCAATTACATTGAATTCTGTAATAATGAAAGTTTTTGAAATGGTACTTTTAAAAAGATGTCAAGATAATATTCTAGAAACTATCAATGTACAACAGGGCGGCTTTCAAGATGGTTTAGGATGTTTCATGATGTCATTCGTTCTACGGGAAAGCATTTTCTTTGCAAGAGAGTATGGCTCTAGAGTGTATGTTTGTTTTATGGACGGCCGCAAAGCTTTTGACACTGTTTGGCATTCGGGGTTGCTGTTCAAACTTTTAAATGAGATTCGAATTGACTCAACTTCGTTTAGAGCGATCAAATCTATGTACTCAAACATATAATGTTGTGTGAAATATCAAGGTCAACGTTCTAAGTGGTTCGATGTTCTACAAGGTACAAGGCAGGGAGGCAAATGTTCGCCAATTTTCTATCTTGCGTACATAAATGGACTTATCAACGAATTACAGGGTAGTGGTTTAGGTATTTGTATGTACGGACTGGACCTAGGAACACCCACAGTAGCAGACGACATGGTATTGATATCATTCTCTTCAAATGGTTTGCAGTCTATGTTGGATATTTGTTATTCATACGCAAGTCGTTGGAGATTCCAATACAATGCTAACAAGTGTTCGGTGATAGTATTCAATGAACGCCAACCTGATAGTAAAATACGACATTATATGCTCCGTGACAATTATGTTAATCAAGGAGATAGTTATGTACATCTCGGCATAAAATGTGACTCTTTGCTCTCTACGAAATCCTGTATTGCAGATGCATGTAATAAACTAAGGGGGACTTTTTTGAATATTTGTAATAGTGGAGTTCATCCAGATGGATTAAATCCGGTTTCTTCTAAGATATTGTATAATTCAATAGTCATTCCGAAGAGTTTATACGGATGTGAGCTTTGGAGTAGCATTTCAGACACTGACATGATAAAATTAGAAAGATCACCCAGATTTTGTATAAAATACATGCAGTCCTTACATATAAGTATAAGTACAGACTTTGCTTTAAGTACTTTAAATCTAAGTGCTTTAGAAAAAATAATTGAATATAGGAAGTTACAGTTTTTGGTCAGTTATGTCGGCTTTCTAACCGATATTTAGCAAAGAATGTGTTTAACAACAGACTCATTAGATTTATGAAGTTTGATGCTTGTTATCTGGGATTCATTCTTGATATATTCAGACTCTTGCAAAAGTATAATCTGTCTCATGTACTCCAGATCTATCTAAATGAAGGGACATTTCCTTCAAAATATGTGTGGAAGCGAACATTGTTACAACATGTAATTAACCCTGATGTTCAAAACAGATATCTAAGACTTGTAGAACAGGATGAATTTGCGTTATTGTGCGAAATTTTGAAACCGAACAGTCACTGCTTATTATGGCAAACTGCTAGAGGAAACTAGAGGAAATTCATATATGACAATGCTCTGTAAAAAATTGATAGCTATCACTGGAAAAATATACTCTGCGAATTATTTACAGACGTGTTGAAAATGTTCATGTGTGTCAGATGATATTATTGTACATTTTATTATCTTCTGTAATGCAAATGAAAATTTACGGAGTGCCATGTTAAATCGTTTCATCACAGTGTTTGGGCTACGTCTATTCGCAAATCTTAGGTCGCAGAGCCCTCGTGAACAATGTATTACTTTGCTCAGATCGGCAATAATGACATGTAATAACGCTTTCTTGAATTGTTGGCTAGTGAGGTATATCAATGCCATGGTAACCCAAACATTAACTTAGGTTCTATAGTGAAATTATGTGACAACCTATAATATATTATATTTTAGGTATGGTGTAATTGCAAATTGTACTTTTAGCTTTGCCTCTGTTTGCCTTAAGTCTCAAACTTAGTTTGTAGTTACGCAAATTTTTTTTCTTATAATGTTAGAGTTTACAATGTGCTATGAGTGCACACATGTAGTCTGATTTATTTTTGCGTCTGTATTGTTATGCCTTAAAATTAACGATGTATGTTTATATAAACTTAAATGTCATTGTCACAAACAGATAAAACGATCTTGCATTTATGATTTTGCTATATTAAGTTTTTTTTCTGATATACATTATGTTTGTGGAAATATTTTCATATAAAGAAACATCTCAGACATCCCATCCTTTTGCTGTCCAGCTTAATGTTTTCGTTTCGTACTTAAGCAGGCTGTTGTTAAAGGTATTACTATATTGACGCTATTTTTGTTTGTTTCAGTCTATTAAGTTTCGATCAATAATTTCGAAATAGACTGTTCTATCAAATAAAACTTTGCATTTACCACCAAAAAGTAGTGTCTCTTATGTTCTCACTTATCTTCAATATTTTGACTATTATTATTGTAGAGTTATATTAAATGTTACCCTGGTATAGGTAGCATAAATGTAACTAAATAAATATTCTACTAATTAATAAATTTCTTACTTCAGCCTCTTTACTGACACTAAACATTTGCATTTGTTAAATATGTGTACGTGTTATCAAAATACATTTGTGAACTCTCAAAAATTAGTACAATGTTATTGATATTTGACTAGTTTGTTGACATACTACTGTATTATGTTTGTTGAATTGTCATAATTTTGTATATATGTGTGATATTTATATGTATGCTTGTTCTGCTCTTCATTCAATGGAGGAATAAAAGATATATATGTTGATATAAAAACATTTATGACCTTGTTCCATTGCCTCTACGTACATATGTTGAGTTTTCTGTCATATTTGTGATTAACTTTTCAGATAAGCCATGATGGAAACAATGGATGATTGAACACTTTGTTTAAGAATCTTTCAACCAGTCATCATGTGTAACAGGTTGGCCATAATCATTTACAAGAAAATAGCAAAGACCCTGTAAAACATTTAATTTTAATGTTACACGTATGTTAAAATGGATAAGAAATTAGCTCGAATGGAGAATGGAGTGCTGGGAAACGCCCTTCAATGCATCTTTTCTGAAATATTTGGAAACACTTGAAATACATTACGCAAATAATTTTCAAAGATACGAATGAACATAAATATAAAATATTCTATGTTTGGATAATCATATTTTACATGTCCCCCCATAGGAACAGTGCATTACATTAATTAATACCATATTTTATATTCTCATCATGGACATGTCAAGTAGTCATTTAGTCCTTTAAACATAGCAACAGTCCTTAAATATCATATGCATATTATACACAAAAACATATTTTACTCTTTATATAATACACAATACATCACATTTAACTTACCATCTAAAGGATAAGTGGAGTACAATAATCTAATAAATTACAACTTCTCTCTATCATACCATCGACTGTTAGCAGAAGTCAGGATAAATGCATACCAACTAAAAAAAAAATGTCCACAAAACATTATTTTGTGAACATATCGTCCTCACAACAATGAAGACACATGACTTTTTCCAACAAAAAATCACATGACATAAAATAGTTTAAAATCAACCATCAATGAACCAGAACCCATCTTAGAATACTGACCACAGATCCAGTCAATCAATGTAAACAAATGATAAAATCAGTTAAAACCAATAGAGTAATCTCCCTTGCAAAGTATCAGACAATGCAGGCGGATTTGTCTCCCTTTGGAAATTTATGAAATTAAACAGTAGTGCAAGAGTTTCGTCCCTTACACCAACTTTTAAAAATAATACTCTGTAAAAATTTATAAGAATGAAATCATATATTGCATATATTTCACAGTGTTAGAAAATACAGTTTGACATATTTTGATGAAAAAGGTTGTATTCAGTACTTCGTTTAAATTCAATATTATTAAATACATTCGAATTAAGTATTCTAGCCGTATATGTTAACTTTACAAGGGTGGTGGTGCGCAACTGTACTGCTTACTCATTCTCCAAAACGCGATTTCCTTATTTCCTATAAGACACCATGAAAAACAATTCTTAGTCCATCAAGGTAGGTCGTTCGTCCATTTGCATCGAGGATTATTCATTTATTTATCAATGTTTTGAATGTACATTTATCAAATAATTTTCCAGCCGTCTGCCGGTGCAAATGGTCTTATGACCAGATATTTATTTAGAAAAAATTGGATACACTTCTTTACAATAAAAGAGGACAATAGCTCATTAGTCAACAACATATAGAAATAATAGATATAGCTCATCTGTCAACCATGGCAGATCGTTCGTCAGTCTAACTCTAAAATAATTTGTTAATCAACACAATACATTTATTTATTTATTTAAATCTCAAAGGATAAACGGATATGATGCTGTTCGTCCATCCTTTAGAAAGCACGTTCGCAAGTCAGCCTGAGCGAAAAATTAGTGATGAGGCAGAACACAATTACACAAAAATGTCTTTAAGAAAAAATGCAATAGCCCAATAGTCCACCATTGCAGATCTATCGGCTTATAAGATCTTCAAATGATTCTCCATTTACAGTGAAAACTGTTTACAGTGACCTTCGATGGAAGTAAAAAAAGGTCATTATAGACAGGGATTCACTGTGAACAGTCTCTACAGAATTCGGATATATGAACATATTTTGCCAATATTTTGTTGAAAAACAGGATAGTACCATACTTAGGGTTTAATTGTATTTTTTAACTATATTAAACATATATTAAAGTGTATAGCAATGTAAATATAAGATAAAATCAGTTAAAACCAATAGAGTAGTCTCCCTTGCAAAGTATCAGACAAGGCAGGCGGATTTGACTCCCTTTGCAAAATTATGAAATTAAACAGTAGTGCAAGAGTTTCGTCCCTTACACCAAATTTAAAAAAAAAATGCTGCGTTAAAATTTTATTAGAATGAGATCATATATTACATATATTTCACAGTGTTAGAAAATACAGTTTGACATATTTTGATTTTGAAAAAAGGTTGTTTTCAGTACTTCGTTTAAATACAATATAATTTAATACATTCGAGTTAATGTATTCTAGCCGTATATGTAAACTATACAAGGGGGATGGTGCGCAACTGTACCGCTTATTCATTTTCAAAAACGCGATTTCATTATTTCCTAAAAGACACCATGAAAAACAATTCTTTAGTCCACCAAGGTTGGTCGTTCGTCCGTCTGCATCGAGGAGTATTCATTTGTTCATTTATTTATCAATGTTTTTGAACATGCATTTATCAAATAATTTCACAGCCGTCTGCCGGTGCAAATGTCTTTTGACCAGATATTTTTTTTTTACAAAAATTGTATACACCACTTTACTATAGAAGAGGACAATAGCTTGTTAGTCAACAGCAGATAAAAATGACAAATATAGCTCATCTGTCACCATGGCAAATCGTTTATCAACACAATGAATAAACAAATATTTATATCTAAAAGGAGAAAAGAATATGATGCTGTTCGTCCATCCTTTAGAAAGCACGTTCGCAAGTCAGCATGAGCGAAAAGTTCGTAATGAGGCAGAACACATTACACAAAAAATGTATTTGAGGGAAAATGCGATAGCCCAATAGTCAACCATGGCAGATCTCTCGCCTAATAAGATCTTCAAATGATTCTCCTTTTACCAATGTACTTAACAAATTTAGAACAGTTTAAATGATGTCCGAATGTATATATCTTCTCCTTTCCGTTCTATATATCAATTCATCTACTAGTTCAAATAAAATTTCACCTTCTATACTTTCTTTGTTTGGTCAGTCCGTACGCCTATTAATTCGAGCAATTAATTGTCTTCAGGCCATGCGTAGTAAAACATAATGAATTCATTCTTAAGACTAAGACGAAATCCCTTGCACGCTAATCTTTTGAATACGGATGACTTTATCGAGTTATTACTTTAATTAACCTTATTCATTTATATATACATGTATATGCATTAACTAAAAGAGAATATTGATGTCTATCCTAGTCTAAATTAGGCCATCAGCTGGTCTTGCCAGAGATATGGTCTTGAAGTCTGAAAACAACTTAAACATTTATTATGCCATTATTCATTCCATCCTCAGTACCTTCATCGACCCGTCTGTCCGTGATTTGAAAAATGAAAGAATTTTTTCTACATACATTACAGTACACATTTAGATGGCCAAGATCGACAATTCTATATTTCTTTTTGTCAAATAATTTCTGGAAGGATAACAAAAATATAGCCTTATCAATCCTTTCCTCAGTCAGCATTCGCCATTCTGCCCAAGAACAAATGACAAAGGGTCATATCAACAAACTCTATATTCACTCCGTACAAAAAGAAAAATGTGCATATCTCTTAATACAACAGAATGATATAATGTAGAAAATGAACATTTAGTTCAGAATAACCACTTCGTCAGCCTGAATTGATACGTTTTGTTTTTTTATTACATTACTGTATATTTATCTTCTTACGTATTTATTCATCTACTAATCAGAAATGAACATTATCTGCACATGCAACAACAAAACAATTTAGTAAAAACCCATCAGAAATTTGATGACAGGTCATACGTCCGTTTTGATTTTAAGAATCTTAATTTATTTACGTTTTGATAATTAATTTCTAAATGGTAAAATTGTTTAAGCATTATCTATTGTTCCTTTATCTAAACGGTTGACCTGTTTGTCATTGCAAACAGATAGCCATACCTCTATATTACTAAAACAATTATATCTAGAAATGACCATTCAGTCCATTTAGTAGATCATTTGTCTGTCTAGAAACACAATTTATTTTTCATTTTTAAACTTTTTGAAGTATTAATTTTTATTTTTATAGCCTTTATCAATTTTTTGAAAGAGGTTACTTTGAAATGGCGTCATCCATCCTTCTGTCAGACAGTAAGTCCGTCCTCCCGCCGTATGGGCAGTAACAAAAGGTTTAAGGCAATATGAATTTGATCAAACATTATTTCCTATTCATAACATAACTCTTGAACGGTTCAATTGAATTCGCATTGACCATCCTTTCTTCAGGCAGTCCGTCAGACTTTCTGTTAGTTAGCTCATATACGGTAGACAAAAGGTGGGTTTCACTCTAAGCAACATACACAAGACCATGGTCAACAACAGATATAATTTATTTGGGAGATCTCGTGTAGAATTATGTTGTATTCATAGTATCCATATTTTAGATGGTCGTTTGTACAATGATGTTGCAGGTAATTTTACTTGTTTAACTTTCAATGGAGCAAGTCTTGTTGACCATCACATTGTCTCGTCTGAAATGAAATTTATTCTCATATAATTATACAACTGCTAATTAAAAAATCAAAACGTGTATCCGCTGAATATTATTATTTTCACTGAAAAAGCCCTTACATCTTGAATCCACAAGGTATCAGTTTACAATCCGTCTCTAACAATGGACGTTTTCAATATGTTAAAAAGCTGTACGGTAGCTTTCGGCGGCATTTTATCTGGGAGTTAAATGTGAAAAAGTGAAAGGAACAAGAGAGAGAAGTGCACGGTTTTTGTCATTACTGATTTCTCTTACAAAAATATGAAATTTTGATAAAACAGTCATAATATATGAACTCTTTAGTTCCCCAGATCAGTTCCTTAGACAAGTAATATAGAAATTCACCCGGTATTTATATACATTTGGTAGTCATGACAATGACAAAATCCTGCTTAGATGGTAACAGAGTAAACTGAATAAGTGACATGAAGTGTATTTGATCATTATCTGAACAATAGACGTACTTTTAGCCAACTTTTAGTAAACACGTCATTACGTCAGTGATTACACACAGGTACACTCGTACACGAATCTACATCTGATTTCACCTGATTTCACGTTTCACTTTTTATTTATATCAATGCCTAAGAAACGGGAACGAATTAAATCTTCCCCATGTGAGCTAACTAAAAAACAGAAACCCAACCAATTCATAGTAGACGGCAGCTTCGTCGAAGAAACTGAAGGCTGGGAGGAAAATTATATCTATATTCCCCATACCCCGGAACTTGATCTCACAATGACGAAAATATTAAGTCGTGAAGACCTTAAAGAACTTGTGTCAATATTGGGTAAAAAACTTAAAGCTGATCTTATTGAGTCAATCGAAACCGAATTTAAAGCTGAAATAAAATCAGACCTTAGATCTGAAATTATAAAAGAAGTCCAAGAAGCAGAAGACAGTGAAACTTTATCTCTCCGAAACGAGTTTTCCTCCCTTAAAAAAGCACATGCTGAATTGCAGCAGGCATCGCTCGACAACTTTTTGGCAACTGATGAGGTCGAGTTATACAGTAGAAGGTTATGCCTTGACATATCCGGAATTCCGGGGGAAACCAACGACCCTAACGAGAATGTTACAGGGAACATTCTAAGCCACTTCATGAACTCGAAGTAAAGTGAAGGTACCACTCTTGAAATTGACCGTTCTGATATAATTGTTTCTCACAGAAAAAGGAAAGTTTAAGGAGGGCTTCAGCGTCAATTGCAAGTGTATTGTTAAAATTTCAAATCATGCCGCATGTCAACGCGTGAACAACGCAAGATAGATCTCGGATGAGGTATATTTGTGCAACAGAATATTACAACGTATCGAGAAAAATTGTCTTATGAGGCTCGCTAACTCATTCGTGCCAAAACTCTCCAAAAAACTTGGATATCTGGATTTAAAGTCTTTGCGCAATTTCCGACGACGACGAACCCTATGACAAGTAAATCCGAAAAAGGAGCGAAGGTCCACATTAAGAGTATGAGAAATATTGAAGTAATCAAAGACGGGTCAATATTCAAATCATAAATCAAACTTCACTGCTTTTAAATATATTTGTAAATATGTAGTAGTTCGAAATACATCACCCTCAATTAATTCTCGTTTTTAGAATTACTAAAGATCGACATATGAACTTGTTATTCTAAACACAGCATTATAAAATCAAACTTAAGCTGTCGCTCTTAACCCGACCTGCACAACAATTCTTGTTTCAATATGATTAGCAAACATTTTATTACTTGACCTACATAATAATGTTTACATTCTGTATTTATACAACACAATATCGTTTACTCTTTATATTATGTAACCTTTGTAATAGAGTGTATGCCCTACATAACTACGTGAATCTGCACGAGATTTTTATTCACTATCTTATCGTTATAGTAAAAATGACAACTCAACTATAACGCTAGCATACAGCCGCGTTGTGATAGTAACCCTTGTTGTCTTGTTCAAATTAATTTCCAATTAGTCAATATGACATTTTACTTCACAAAGTCGCTTCAGTCAAATCTGTCCTGTATTTCGTTATTTGAGTTGCTGTTTTGGTCCGATATACACAGGCTCATTACATATTTTTTGTTGTTAGTATAAGAATATATCATAAGATTAAAGTAGTGTACCTACATGCTGAATGTCCTTACATAAACGTAAAATGCCAAGTAAAATGTAAGTTTGACATACTGAGTCCCATTGGTAGACCTATACATGCATCTTTGAAAGTTTTTATATGTAATATTCTGTTGATAATGTATATAATGTTAGTGAATTGTTATTTGTAATACATTTTCTATGCTACGATTAATGAGTATTTGTAAATCTTGTTTGCATCATTACTGATAAAACTATTTTATCAGATAACGCAGCTGATTGCAAAACCAAGCAGATCAAAGGACGTAAATCTAATGCATTAATGAATTCGTGTTACTTGATTTACCTGCCTTTTTGCTTTGAAAAATAGTTTTGTTGTTGGTCGTTGTTTTTTTTTGTTTTTGTTTTCTTTCCCCCCAGAGTTTTACAGTCTAACAAAATGAATTGTTTTGGTGTCTACACAAACATAATTATGCATTGAATTTTACTAAATGTTGCCATTGTATGTAAACTTATATATATGTATAAACATACACATAAACGAAATTTAATCTAAAGCTCAAGCAAACTTTTGTTAACTATTTTTAACCTATTTAAATTAAGAAAAATTTAGATCAAGAAGAAAAATGGAACATGTCTATCGATTTCTATGAAATATTTTAGTCTAGCCTCGCCACAAATTTAACGTAGGAAATATATGTAAACTAAATTTTAAGTTTTTGAAACATATCATGTTATGTATTACTCATGAAAATATTGAGTCTAGCCACTATCAATGTTTCACTGTTAAGCTGCATGCCCCAAAAGAGCAAAACATTCCGATGTTTGCAACCTTTAGCAAAATAGTACCATGCGTTATAAAATGTGAAAACATTCATTATGTAAGTAATAATTACATATCATACGCAATTAAAGACTTATTCTCAATTAAATATCACTATTTTTCTATCGCGTGACTAACGCAGAAAGGGATATCTTTGCATTTTTGCGATCTATTTTTTTTCAGTAAATTACGTGACTAGTAAGTGTATTCTTTGTTCCGTTGATTATTTTAACATTTAATATATTTTCTTTTACGAATATAAGAAACTGGAGGCATGCCACTTTAACCATCTGACTATATTATTAATTTTACTCGAGCATGAAACATTGCACTGTGTGTTACACCTACTTTCAATTATACGTTACATAATCGAAGGATAGTACATATACTCTATTTCGACAGAACTATAGTTTTATGTGTACTCTTGTTTTACTTTGTATTTCTATTTACAGTAACATCAAATTTTATCAAAAGTAAATTGTTAATAAGGCACTGCTTTTACAAAATTACTTATAATGTTTCAACATCTCATGTGCGTCATCTAAATCGAGAATATTAATCAGGTCCGTCTCTACTTATCTTTATTTATTACTCAATTCTACCTATTTATTTACTTATTTATTTATTTTTGATATCCTACTCCAGTTATTCATTTTTTCTTTAAATCGTGTCACCTGTTATGATCCCTTTATATTATTTTATTATAAAGTTTGTTTGCTACTGTATAGATTATATGTTAATTGTCAGACCACTTAATTGCTTGAAGTGTTCTGTCATGTTCTGGCACTGTGAAATGTTGTGTTGCGCTGATACAGAACTCTATACCATATCTCTGGACGTTATTACATGAAGTTATGTTTATTGCGCAACACACGGCGACATTTATCATTAATTTTAACGTTCACTTTTTAATACACTATAGGTCTTTTCACAAGTTCCTCGTCGTCCATAAATCAATTCTTTCCCTGTTCCTTTTATATTTTATTTTATTACTATTTATTTCTTGCTCAGTTCATCCAAACCCAAGTCCGGAACCAGGCTCGCAAAACTCTTCTATCTCTGAGTCTAACGATGTAGATTCTCCTCTCTATAATATACTGAACAGTGGATTGAGCATAATGCATATCAATATTCAAAGTTTTCGCCCAGAAATCGATCTAATTGAAATTGAAGCACAACCATATTACATTGTAGTAGTAACCGAAACCTGGCTTTCCTCTGATATAAAAATGAAGATATTAAAATTCCAAACTTTGAAAGTCCATTTCGTTACGACCGCCCAAATAGAACAGGTGGAGGTGTAGCAATTTACTTACGAAATGGTATTTCCCGCAAAATAAGAAATGACCTTTCACTTCCTGATCTCGAGGCTATTTGGCTTGAAATAACACATAATTCAAAATCGTTCTTGTTGGGTGCGTTCTACCGTCCCCCAAGTACAAATAATCACTACTAGACTCTTCTCGAAGACAGTTTCGATAGGGCATACAACACAAATTATCAAAACATAATTATCACAGGTGATTTCAGTTGCAATTTACTTAAACCTGAAGAACACAAACTTGATAATCTTTTGTCATCATATAACATGACCAAATAATCGCAGAGCCGACACACTTTACAGAATTATTTAGTTTTTTTATTGAATTATTTAAAGTTAAAAATCCAAACTCGATATTAACAAGTTTTGTTTCTGATCCGTTTATTTCAGACCAAGTCAGATATCACTGTCCTATAGTTACTATACTCAAACAAATTAAACCGAAACATCCGTCATTTAAAAGGCACATAACATATGGAAATACGATGAAGGTAATTATACTAATTTTAATAATTTACTGTCGAATCTCCAATTGGAACAATATCCTTTCAATAGAAAATCTTGACATTGCAACATCATAGTTAACAGGTACTATTTAAGATGCTGCAAAAGAATCGAATCCCAATAAAAACGTCACAATCCGCCCAAGCGATGTCCCTTGGTTTAATTAAAATATTCGGAAGCTAATTCGCTCTCGTAAAAGAATACACAGTAAAGCTAAAAAGAAATATACCGAATATTACTGCGATAAATTTCGTAGAAAACGTAACGAAGTAACGCTTAAAATAAAGAAAGCCAAAGCTGAGCATCATAATAACTTAATTGAAAAACTTAATAACAATACATTAAATCCGAAACAATGGTTCAAACTAGCAATATCAGAACTTAAACCAACAAAAGCAGATGACTTCGTACCTCTTTTTATCACTTAAAACAAACATGCAAATACCGATAACAAAAAAGCAAACTTATTAAATGACTATTTCTCTCAACAATCTACAGTTGATGATAACAACATGGGTCCTCCAACATTACACGCTCATCAAACAACATCCTTTACTAATATTATCATCACACCACAGGACGAAAAGGATTCAATTGCTAATAGTAATCCCTCGAAATCATCTGGACCTGATTTTATAAGTCCCCGTCTTTTAAAAGAAGCTAGGAACGTACTTGCTGTAACACTTTCTTCTTTTTTTAACATAATTCTTTCATCTTCATATTTTCCGACCGACTGGAAAAAAGGCACATGTAACCCCAGTCTATAAAAATCTAACCCTTCTTCCCCCGCAAATTATAGACCTATATCACTTTTAAGCTGCTTAGGTAAACTCATGCTTGATCCTTGAAGATCGTTCAGCACGACATTATTGTTGTGCTTGTTGTATTTTTAGTTTCAACTTTTCGGCATTTTCTAGTTGGGTGGTTCCTATATTCCTACTTGAATAATGTTGAATCACCCTTAGGATATGTTGCCTGCTTTTTAAATTTGTCTTTTGACGTCTTATCTGTGATATGCAGGCTTCATAACCTCAGATCCCCTTTCAAAATTCCATTTTATTTAGTTCCGCCCATTGTTTTCTCGTTTAGGGCAAAAACATTCTTTTACCTGGGGACCATACGCCGCTTTTCATGGAATGGCACTTCTGTGTCACATTGAAGATTCCATGATAACCGCCGTATGAACACATCTGCGGATGTTTCTAAATTCAAAATTTCACCATTTTCGTGTTAAATGTTGAATTCTGCTTAAGCCGGTGCTAGGGGGCGTGAACGGTTACTTGCACTTTCCAGTACCGTCCATGAACAGGCTCAATCAAACCGAGCCTGCAGCATTTTCAATTTTGTCGTGTTGGGCTTTCTTTAGGGATTCTGTATTTATCTATTTTATGGTCACATCCGTGTTATTTGTGCGTGTGGCGGCTGTAAAAAGTCTCCCCGTACATTTAATCAATGATGTTATATTTTCGATCCTTGAAGATCGTTCAGCACGACATTTATTGTTATGCTTGTTGTATTTTTAGTTTCAATTTTTCGGCATTTTCTAGTTAGGTGGTTCCTATATTCCTACTTGAATAATGTTGAATCACCCTTAGGATATGTTGCCTGCTTTTTAAATTTGTCTTTTGACGTCTTATCTGTGATATGCAGGCTTCATAACCTCAGATCCCCTTTCAAAATTCCATTTTATTTAGTTCCGCCCATTGTTTTCTCGTTTAGGGCAAAAGCATTCTTTTACCTGGGGACCATACGCCGCTTTTCATGGAATGGCACTTCTGTGTCACATTGAAGATTCCATGATAACCGCCGTATGAACACATCTGCGGATGTTTCTAAATTCAAAATTTCACCATTTTCGTGTTAAATGTTGAATTCTGCTTAAGCTGGTGCTAGGGGGCGTGGAAGGTTACTTGCACTTTCCAGTACCGTCCATGAACAGGCTCAATCAAACCGAGCCTGCAACATTTTCAATTTTGTCGTGTTGGGCTTTCTTTAGGGATTCTGTATTTATCTATTTTATGGTCACATCCGTGTTATTTGTGCCGTGTGGCGGCTGTAAAAAGTCTCCCCGTACATTTAATCAATGATGTTATATTTTCGATCCTTGAAGATCGTTCAGCACGACATTATTGTTATGCTTGTTGTATTTTTAGTTTCAACTTTTCGGCATTTTCTAGTTAGGTGGTTCCTATATTCCTACTTGAATAATGTTGAATCACCCTTAGGATATGTTGCCTGCTTTTTAAATTTGTCTTTTGACGTCTTATCTGTGATATGCAGGCTTCATAACCTCAGATCCCCTTTCAAAATTCCATTTTATTTAGTTCCGCCCATTGTTTTCTCGTTTAGGGCAAAAGCATTCTTTTACCTGGGGACCATACGCCGCTTTTCATGGAATGGCACTTCTGTGTCACATTGAAGATTCCATGATAACCGCCGTATGAACACATCTGCGGATGTTTCTAAATTCAAAATTTCACCATTTTCGTGTTAAATGTTGAATTCTGCTTAAGCCGGTGCTAGGGGGCGTGGAAGGTTACTTGCACTTTCCAGTACCGTCCATGAACAGGCTCAATCAAACCGAGCCTGCAACATTTTCAATTTTGTCGTGTTGGGCTTTCTTTAGGGATTCTGTATTTATCTATTTCATGGAACGTTGTATCCAGAAACATATGTACAATTTTGTGACGTCAAACAATATTCTTTCTGAATTTCAATCTGGGTTCATAAAAGGTGACTCCACCACCAATCAATTGATATTCATTTATAACGATATTTGTAAAGCCCTTGATGATGGTAAAGAAATAAGAATGGTCTTTTGTGATATCTCAACGGCGTTGACCGTGTTTGGCACCGTGGCCTACAAAGTAAATAGTCATCGATAGGTATATCCGGTCAACTTCATCAATGGTTCACTTAATATTTATTCAATCGTCAGCAACGTGTTGTTATTAGAAATTCAATGTCAAACTGGAGTATTATATAAGCTGGTGTGCCACAAGGCTCAATCTTAAGACCTCTTTTATTTCACATTTATATAAATGATATTGTCAGTAAAGTAAAATAAAAAATCAGACTTTTTGCCGACGAAACTAGCCTTTATCTTATTGTTGACTTGCCTGACTCTGCCTCTTCTATTCTTAACAATAATTTGCAAAATATACTTTATTGGCCAAAATCGTGGTTAATCGATTTCAATCCCAACAAGACAGAATCCTTGATATTCTAGCGCAAAAAACCAATCCTTTTCACCCTGACTTAAAAATGAACAACACCACAATTAAAAATTTCGATGAACATAAACATTTAGGCAAAACTTTTCAAAGCGATGAAAAATGGCACTCTCATATCTCGTCAGTTGTAACCCGGGCTTGGAAACGTATTAATATTAAGAGCATTCAAATTCAGTCTAAATAGAGTCTGTCTTACAAAACTTCATTTTACTTTCATACGACCACTATTAGATTATTGTTATGCTGTCTGGTCTAACTGTAAGAATTTCGGAAAACAAAAGATCGAATCTGTTCAAATAGAAGATGCGCGTATAATCACGGGAGCGACTCAACTTTGCAACATTGAAAAACTTTATAACGAAGCTAAGTTGGAAACTTTGGCAACTCGCAGGAAAAAAACATAAACTAATAACATTTTACAAAATGAAAAACCACATTTCACCAAATTACTTATCAAACATAATCCCTGAATAAACACAAAATAGATACCAACTACGTAACTTCAATAACATACCAATTGTAAAATCTATAACTCAACTATATCAAGATTATTTTCTTCCCTATGTCATCCGTGACTGGAACAATTTATCCGATGAAATTAAATCAAGTTCAACTTTAGAAATTTTTAAATCAAAATTAAATGGCCAACTTAAAAAGCCCCCCCCCCCCTTATACTATCTCACTCGTTATAGAAAAGCACAAATACTTCACACCCGTTTACGTGTAGGCTGTAGTTCGTTAAATCACGATCTATTTCGCAAATCTATTGTTAACGACTCACACTGTTCCTGTGACTGTAAATCATTATCTTCTTTTTTGTCCAAACTTTCAAGTTCAAAGAAATACTTTCTTTGCAAACTTTCACACGTAGGGCACAAAATGGGCGCAATTTAACGAAACTATTGTCATTTGTTACAAGCGTAACACTAAGTAACACCTACGTAACGCATGTGAATTCAGTTACATTTGTAACAAGTTCGTTGCTTGAATATCTTATCTGTGAAATTTCCATTTCACTCAACACTCTCGTAACATTTGTAACAATGCTGTACCAACTAAGTAACAACCTAGTAACATCTATGCAACCTTATTAATTCATTTTGTGCCATATCTCAACCTTCAGTGTCCTTTAACTGTTCAAAATTTACTATATGGCTCTGAAAATCTCAACTTTGTACATAACACAAATATCTTTAGTTGCGTCCAAAAGACCATTGTCCCCACCAAACGTTTCACATCATAGTGCTTGCGCATGTTACAGAACGACTTCATAAGCAGTATTTATACATTATACTAAGTTAACTGTTTTATCGGTAGCAAACAACTCAGTTCCACAATGGAACTCTTTTTTCACTTTTAATACAATATCAAATCTCAAAACATTACATATGATTTTGACCAGTCAGCCGTCATCCTTTCCAACCCACCGAGGAAATGAATTTACATAAGTCTTGGACATGTTTTAAAATCCTCTTCCGAATTTAATTAAGTTAAAAATTCTTTAGAATGGTATTTCATTAATTCATATCATCAGTCTTTCATGTATTTTATTATACAATGTATTCTGTTTTTAATGTATATTCATGCTTTGAAAATTCTGGAAATAAATATTGTTTAAACTTATGATAAATATAAGATTGATTGGTAAAATAATTCTAAACTAATCGAATGATTTCAATAAAGTCGACCAATGAAAAATATAGAATTAAACCGAAAGCACCAATCAAATTAACTTTTACAAATAAGGTAAGGAAAATTAGCTAAAAGGGCAATAACAACTGAACAACGTTTACTAAAATGCAGCCCTATTACATGTGTATATAATTATGCTTTTGAAACAATTTACAAACATCGAAGAATATGTAAAATTTGGCTGCAAATATTTGTCCACATATGTAATCATAAGAATATATGTATTCTTTTCTTACTTAAAAATTTGACTAAGACTTTATATAAAATAATTGATAAACTATAGCACACACTTTTCACAGTTAATTTACGATAATCGTTGACACGCGTGTTACAAACATATGAACACCCGTTCAAGTGGAGGGCAAGGGTTTTAATTTACGATCTTAGTTGAAATTTGAAAGTAATAAAAATCATAACATTTCTTCTTTTTTTTCTCCCGAATATTCGTATTTGCTTTTCAATGTTCGAATACTCGGTAGTATTTCGAATATTCGTATATAATTCCCTGCTTTACTTTATTTGTATTATGATGCTGTTTTGGCTTTAGAGAAGGTATAATTGTACTGAATTACAATTTAATTCTTTTATTACTGTATTCACTTGATTAACGTATCCTACAATTTTAACAGTCTGTAGCGTTCATGAACTGAACGAATACCCTCAGAAAGTATAATTGTTTATAAATTGAAGCCGATAAAAACAAAAAACTGGAAAAGGGTGACCCCTAAAAGCAATAACACAACAATGTGTAATGAAAATATCAAACGCAGTTGACGAGTCTATTCGTAAGTATCTCTCACGTCCATGGCACCGGTTCAAGGAGTATTCAGTCTTAAGAAACCTGTTAGAAATATCATATTTAATTACAACAAAGTGGTGTCTGACTTAGATATTCAGTCTAATAATCCAACAACTTGAGACTGCAATACTTCTAAATTCTGTAATTCAGATTCTTGGCCATATAATCACTGGTAATTTTGATATAATTGCAGACAAAAAGAATTCGTAACTTATTCTTGAAAGGACCTAAATACAGAATTCCTTCTTCTGAAATTGATTTTAATGCTTGTCGTGGTCAGT